>NW_027423064.1:185000-309783 GCF_048934315.1 Petromyzon marinus | reverse complement strand
TGATCGTGCGACGAGTATCTCTGTCTCTCTTGTCTCTCTAACCCTCTGTCTCTCTGTCTCTCCTAACCCTCTGTCTCTCTGTCTCTCTAACCCTCTGTCTCTCTATCTCTCTGTCTCTCTAACTCTCTGTCTCTCTGTCTCTCTAACCCTCTGTCTCTCTGTCTCTCTAACCCTCTGTCTCTCTATCTCTCTGTCTCTCTAACTCTCTGTCTCTCTCTGTCTCTCTAACCCTCTGTCTCTCTGTCTCTCTAACCCTCTGTCTCTCTATCTCTCTGTCTCTCTAACCCTCTGTCTCTCTAACCCTCTGTCTCTGTCCCCGTGTCTCTCTAACCCTCTGTCTCTGTCCCCGTGTCTCTCTAACCCTCTGTCTCTGTCCCCGTGTCTCTCTAACCCTCTGTCTCTCTGTCTCTCTAACCCTCTGTCTCTGTCCCCGTGTCTCTCTAACCCTCTGTCCCTCTGTCTCTCTGTCCCTGTCCCCCGCGTTGCCCCAGCTCCAGTGAGGGTCCGGTGGACTTTACGCTCGAGTCGGCCTTGGCCTTTGTGGCCGAGCGAGAGGCCGCAGAGACGACCGGCGGTGACGCCGACGCCGCTGCCGGTGACGCCGGTGACGCCGGTGACGCCGGTGACGCCGGTGACGCCGGTGACGCCGGTGACGCCGCTCCGTCTCGTCCTCGGGCGCGACTCCGAGGGCCGTACCTCGCCCGTCTCGAGCTGCTGAGCCGTGCCGGCAATAACCCCGGGCTGGGCGGAGGAGGTCCAACAGACCTCGGTGAGAGCCTCCATCACTCCATCACTCCATCACTCCACTCACTCCATCACTCCATTCACTCCATCACTCCATCACTCCGTCACTCCATCACTCCATCACTCCATCACTCCATCACTCCATCACTCCGTCACTCCGTCACTCCATCACTCCATCACTCCATCACTCCATCACTCCATCACTCCATCACTCCGTCACTCCATCACTCCGTCACTCCGTCACTCCGTCACTCCATCACTCCATCACTCCGTCACTCCGTCACTCCGTCACTCCGTCACTCCGTCACTCCATCACTCCGTCACTCCGTCACTCCATCACTCCATCACTCCGTCACTCCATCACTCCATCACTCCATCACTCCGTCACTCCATCACTCCATCACTCCATCACTCCGTCACTCCGTCACTCCGTCACTCCGTCACTCCGTCACTCCGTCACTCCGTTCACTCCGTCACTCCATCACTCCATCACTCCGTCACTCCGTCACTCCATCACTCCATCACTCCATCACTCCATCACTCCATCACTCCATCACTCCATCACTCCGTCACTCCGTTCACTCCATCACTCCATCACTCCATCACTCCATCACTCCATCACTCCGTTCACTCCGTCACTCCGTCACTCCGTCACTCCGTCACTCCGTTCACTCCGTCACTCCGTCACTCCGTCACTCCGTCACTCCGTCACTCCGTCACTCCGTCACTCCGTCACTCCGTCACTCCGTCACTCCGTCACTCCGTCACTCCGTCACTCCGTCACTCCGTCACTCCATCACTCCATCACTCCATCACTCCGTCACTCCATCACTCCGTCACTCCGTCACTCCGTCACTCCGTCACTCCATCACTCCGTCACTCCGTCACTCCATCACTCCATCACTCTCCATCACTCCATCACTCCATCACTCCATCACTCCATCACTCCATCACTCCGTCACTCCATCACTCCATCACTCCATCACTCCGTCACTCCATCACTCCATCACTCCATCATCACTCCATCACTCCGTCACTCCATCACTCCGTCACTCCATCACTCCATCACTCCATCACTCCACTCACTCCGTCACTCCATCACTCCATCACTCCATCACTCCATCACTCCATCACTCCATCACTCCATCACTCCATCACTCCACTCACTCCATCCTCCACTCACTCCATCATCACTCCATCACTCCGTCACTCCATCACTCCGTCACTCCATCACTCCATCACTCCATCACTCCACTCACTCCGTCACTCCATCACTCCATCACTCCATCACTCCATCACTCCATCACTCCATCACTCCATCACTCCATCACTCCATCACTCCATCACTCCGTTCACTCCATCACTCCATCACTCCATCACTCCGTCACTCCATCACTCCATCACTCCATCACTCCGTCACTCCATCACTCCGTTCACTCCATCACTCCATCACTCCATCACTCCGTCACTCCATCACTCCGTCACTCCGTCACTCCATCACTCCATCACTCCATCACTCCATCACTCCATCACTCCATCACTCCACTCACTCCGTTCACTCCATCACTCCATCACTCCATCACTCCATCACTCCGTCACTCCGTCACTCCATCACTCCATCACTCCATCACTCCATCACTCCGTCACTCCGTCACTCCATCACTCCATCACTCCATCACTCCATCACTCCACTCACTCCGTTCACTCCATCACTCCATCACTCCATCACTCCATCACTCCGTCGCTCCGTCACTCCATCACTCCATCACTCCATCACTCCATCACTCCGTCACTCCACTCACTCCATCACTCCATCACTCCATCACTCCATCACTCCGTCACTCCACTCACTCCATCACTCCGTTCACTCCATCACTCCATCACTCCGTCACTCCGTCACTCCGTCACTCCATCACTCCATCACTCCGTCACTCCGTCACTCCATCACTCCGTCACTCCATCACTCCATCACTCCGTCACTCCGTCACTCCGTCACTCCGTCACTCCGTCACTCCGTCACTCCGTCACTCCGTCACTCCATCACTCCATCACTCCATCACTCCATCACTCCGTCACTCCGTCACTCCATCACTCCATCACTCCGTCACTCCGTCACTCCATCACTCCGTCACTCCGTCACTCCGTCACTCCATCACTCCATCACTCCGTTCACTCCGTTCACTCCGTCACTCCATCACTCCATCACTCCATCACTCCATCACTCCGTCACTCCGTCACTCCGTCACTCCGTCACTCCGTCACTCCGTCACTCCGTTCACTCCGTCACTCCGTCACTCCGTCACTCCGTCACTCCGTCACTCCATCACTCCGTCACTCCATCACTCCATCACTCCATCACTCCATCACTCCATCACTCCGTCACTCCGTCACTCCGTCACTCCGTCACTCCATCACTCCATCACTCCATCACTCCATCACTCCATCACTCCGTTCACTCCATCACTCCATCACTCCATCACTCCACTCACTCCATCACTCCATCACTCCGTCAATCCGTTCACTCCATCACTCCATCACTCCATCACTCCATCACTCCGTTCACTCCGTCACTCCATCACTCCATTCACTCCATCACTCCGTCA
The DNA here is from genome assembly GCF_048934315.1 of Petromyzon marinus. Lineage (NCBI taxonomy): Eukaryota > Metazoa > Chordata > Hyperoartia > Petromyzontiformes > Petromyzontidae > Petromyzon > Petromyzon marinus. The sequence goes on along the minus strand of NW_027423064.1, from coordinate 306,436 downwards.
CTCCGTTCACTCCATCACTCCATCACTCCGTTCACTCCGTTCACTCCGTCACTCCATCACTCCATCACTCCATCACTCCATCACTCCATCACTCCATCACCCCATCACTCCATCACTCCATCACTCCATCACTCCGTCACTCCATCACTCCATCACTCCATTCACTCCACTCACTCCGTTCACTCCATCACTCCATCACTCCATCACTCCATCACCCCATCACTCCATCACTCCATCACTCCATCACTCCATCACTCCGTCACTCCATCACTCCATCACTCCATTCACTCCACTCACTCCGTTCACTCCATCACTCCACTCACTCCATCACTCCGTTCACTCCGTTCACTCCATCACTCCACTCACTCCATCACTCCGTTCACTCCGTCACTCCGTCACTCCGTCACTCCGTCACTCCACTCACTCCATCACTCCATTCACTCCATCACTCCGTCACTCCGTCACTCCATCACTCCATCACTCCATCACTCCATCACTCCGTCACTCCGTCACTCCATCACTCCATCACTCCATCACTCCATCACTCCATCACTCCGTCACTCCATCACTCCATCACTCCATCACTCCGTTCACTCCGTTCACTCCATCACTCCATTCACTCCATCACTCCATCACTCCGTTCACTCCGTCACTCCGTCACTCCATCACTCCGTTCACTCCATCACTCCATCACTCCATCACTCCATCACTCCATCACTCCATCACTCCATTCACTCCGTTCACTCCGTCACTCCACTCACTCCGTTCACTCCGTCACTCCGCTCACTCCACTCACTCCATCACTCCATCACTCCACTCACTCCGTTCACTCCGTTCACTCCGTCACTCCGTCACTCCGTTCACTCCATCACTCCATCACTCCATCACTCCGTCACTCCATCACTCCATCACTCCATCACTCCGTCACTCCACTCACTCCGTCACTCCGTTCACTCCATCACTCCGTCACTCCATCACTCCATCACTCCATCACTCCGTCACTCCATCACTCCGTTCACTCCATCACTCCATCACTCCGTCACTCCGTCACTCCACTCACTCCATCACTCCATTCACTCCATCACTCCATCACTCCGTCACTCCGTCACTCCGTCACTCCATCACTCCATCACTCCATCACTCCGTCACTCCGTCACTCCGTCACTCCGTCACTCCGTCACTCCGTCACTCCATCACTCTATTCACTCCATCACTCCATCACTCCACTCACTCCACTCACTCCATCACTCCATCACTCCATCACTCCATCACTCCGTTCACTCCATCACTCCGTCACTCCACTCACTCCACTCACTCCACTCACTCCATCACTCCGTTCACTCCATCACTCCATCACTCCATCACTCCGTCACTCCATCACTCCACTCACTCCACTCACTCCACTCACTCCATCACTCCGTTCACTCCATCACTCCATCACTCCATCACTCCGTCACTCCGTCACTCCATCACTCCATCACTCCATCACTCCATCACTCCATCACTCCGTCACTCCATCACTCCGTTCACTCCGTCACTCCGTCACTCCGTTCACTCCGTCACTCCATCACTCCATCACTCCTTCACTCCATCACTCCATCACTCCATCACTCCATCACTCCGTCACTCCATCACTCCATCACTCCGTTCACTCCGTCACTCCATCACTCCGTTCACTCCGTCACTCCATCACTCCGTTCACTCCGTTCACTCCGTCACTCCGTCACTCCATCACTCCATCACTCCATCACTCCATCACTCCATCACTCCGTTCACTCCGTCACTCCGTCACTCCATCACTCCGTCACTCCGTCACTCCGTCACTCCGTCACTCCATCACTCCGTCACTCCGTCACTCCGTCACTCCATCACTCCGTCACTCCGTCACTCCATCACTCCATCACTCCATCACTCCGTTCACTCCGTCCCTCCGCTCACTCCGTCACTCCATCACTCCGTTCACTCCATCACTCCGTTCACTCCATCACTCCATCACTCCATTCACTCCGTCACTCCGTCACTCCGTCACTCCATCACTCCATCACTCCGTCACTCCATCACTCCATCACTCCATCACTCCATCACTCCATCACTCCGTCACTCCGTCACTCCATCACTCCGTCACTCCATCACTCCATCACTCCGTCACTCCATCACTCCGTCACTCCATCACTCCGTCACTCCATCACTCCATCACTCCATCACTCCATCACTCCACTCACTCCATCACTCCGTTCACTCCGTCCACTCCATCACTCCATCACTCCATCACTCCGTCACTCCATCACTCCATCACTCCGTCACTCCGTCACTCCGTCACTCCGTCACTCCGTCACTCCGTCACTCCGTCACTCCGTCACTCCGTCACTCCGTCACTCCGTCACTCCGTCACTCCGTCACTCCGTCACTCCGTCACTCCGTCACTCCGCTCACTCCGTCACTCCGTCACTCCGTCACTCCGTCACTCCGTCACTCCGTCACTCCGTCACTCCGTCACTCCGTCACTCCGTTCACTCCGTTCACTCCGTTCACTCCGTTCACTCCGTCCACTCCGTCCACTCCGTCACTCCGTCACTCCGTTCACTCCGTTCACTCCGTCACTCCGCTCACTCCGTCCACTCCGTTCACTCCGTTCACTCCGTCACTCCGCTCACTCCGTCCACTCCGTCCACTCCGTCCACTCCGTCACTCCGTCACTCCGTTCACTCCGTTCACTCCGTTCACTCCGTCACTCCGTTCACTCCGTTCACTCCGTTCACTCCGTCACTCCGTTCACTCCGTTCACTCCGTCACTCCGTTCACTCCGTCCACTCCGTTCACTCCGTTCACTCCGTTCACTCCGTCACTCCGTCCACTCCGTTCACTCCGTCACTCCGTCCACTCCGTTCACTCCGTTCACTCCGTCACTCCGCTCACTCCGTTCACTCCGTCACTCCGCTCGCTCCGTTCGCTCCGTTCGCTCCGTCCGCTCCGTCCACTCCGTTCACTCCGTTCACTCCGTCACTCCTTCACTCCGTCACTCCGTTCACTCCGTTCACTCCGTTCACTCCGTCACTCCGTTCACTCCGTTCACTCCGTTCACTCCGTCACTCCGTTCACTCCGTTCACTCCGTCCACTCCGTTCACTCCGTCACTCCGTCACTCCGTTCACTCCGTCACTCCGTTCACTCCGTTCACTCCGTTCACTCCGTCACTCCGCTCACTCCGTCACTCCGTCACTCCGTCACTCCGTCCACTCCGTCCACTCCGTTCACTCCGTCACTCCGTTCACTCCGTCACTCCGTTCACTCCGTTCACTCCGTCACTCCGTTCACTCCGTTCACTCCGTTCACTCCGTCACTCCGTTCACTCCGTTCACTCCGTCCACTCCGTTCACTCCGTCACTCCGTTCACTCCGTCCACTCCGTCACTCCGTTCACTCCGTCACTCCGTTCACTCCGTCACTCCGTTCACTCCGTCACTCCGTTCACTCCGTCCACTCCGTTCACTCCGTCCACTCCGTCACTCCGCTCACTCCGCTCACTCCGTTCACTCCGTTCACTCCGTCACTCCGTTCACTCCGTTCACTCCGTCACTCCGTTCACTCCGCTCACTCCGTCACTCCGTCCACTCCGTCACTCCGTTCACTCCGTCACTCCGTTCACTCCGTCACTCCGTTCACTCCGTCCACTCCGTCACTCCGTTCACTCCGTCCACTCCGTTCACTCCGTCACTCCGTTCACTCCGTCACTCCGTTCACTCCGTTCACTCCGTCACTCCGTTCACTCCGTCACTCCGTTCACTCCGTTCACTCCGTCACTCCGTTCACTCCGTTCACTCCGTCACTCCGTTCACTCCGTCACTCCGTTCACTCCGTCCACTCCGTCCACTCCGTTCACTCCGTCACTCCGTTCACTCCGTCACTTCGTTCACTCCGTTCACTCCGTCCACTCCGTTCACTCCGTTCACTCCGTCACTCCGTTCACTCCGTCACTCCGTTCACTCCGTTCACTCCGTCACTCCGTTCACTCCGTCACTCCGTTCACTCCGTTCACTCCGTCACTCCGTTCACTCCGTTCACTCCGTTCACTCCGTCACTCCGTTCACTCCGTCACTCCGTTCACTCCGTTCACTCCGTCCACTCCGTTCACTCCGTTCACTCCGTCACTCCGTTCACTCCGTCCACTCCGTTCACTCCGTCACTCCGTCACTCCGTTCACTCCGTTCACTCCGTTCACTCCGTCACTCCGTTCACTCCGTCCACTCCGTTCACTCCGTCACTCCGTCACTCCGTTCACTCCGTTCACTCCGTTCACTCCGTCACTCCGTTCACTCCGTCCACTCCGTCCACTCCGTTCACTCCGTTCACTCCGTCACTCCGTTCACTCCGTCACTCCGTTCACTCCGTTCACTCCGTCCACTCCGTTCACTCCGTCCACTCCGTTCACTCCGTCCACTCCGTTCACTCCGTCACTCCGTCACTCCGTTCACTCCGTCACTCCGTTCACTCCGTCACTCCGTCACTCCGTTCACTCCGTCACTCCGTTCACTCCGTCACTCCGTTCACTCCGTTCACTCCGTCACTCCGTCACTCCGTCTACTCCGTTCACTCCGTCCACTCCGTCCACTCCGTTCACTCCGTCACTCCGTTCACTCCGTCACTCCGTCACTCCGTCCACTCCTTCATTCCGTCACTCCTTCACTCCGTCACTCCGTTCACTCCGTTCACTCCGCTCACTCCGTCCACTCCGTCACTCCGTTCACTCCGTCACTCCGTTCACTCCGTTCACTCCGTCACTCCGTCCACTCCGTCCACTCCGTCACTCCGTTCACTCCGTCACTCCGTCCACTCCGTTCACTCCGTCCACTCCTTCACTCCGTTCACTCCGTCACTCCGTTCACTCCGTCACTCCGTTCACTCCGTCCACTCCGTCCACTCCGTCACTCCGTCACTCCGTTCACTCCGTTCACTCCGTTCACTCCGTTCACTCCGTCACTCCGTTCACTCCGTTCACTCCGTTCACTCCGTCACTCCGTTCACTCCGTCACTCCGTCCACTCCGTCCACTCCGTCACTCCGTCCCTCCACTCACTCCGTTCACTCCGTTCACTCCGTCACTCCGTTCACTCCGTCACTCCGTTCACTCCGTTCACTCCGTCACTCCGTTCACTCCGTCACTCCGTTCACTCCGTTCACTCCGTCACTCCGTTCACTCCGTTCACTCCGTCACTCCGTTCACTCCGTCACTCCGTTCACTCCGTCACTCCGTTCACTCCGTTCACTCCGTCACTCCGTCCACTCCGTTCACTCCGTCACTCCGTTCACTCCGTCACTCCGTTCACTCCGTTCACTCCGTCACTCCGTTCACTCCGTCACTCCGTTCACTCCGTCACTCCGTTCACTCCGTCACTCCGTTCACTCCGTTCACTCCGTCACTCCGTTCACTCCGTCACTCCGTCCACTCCGTTCACTCCGTCACTCCGTTCACTCCGTTCACTCCGTTCACTCCGTCACTCCGTCCACTCCGTCACTCCGTCACTCCGTTCACTCTGTGCCTCCGTCCGTCTGCCGGCCCGTCGAAATGTCTTCACCGTCCGTGTGGGTGGGCGGGCGGGCGAGCGGGTGGGCGAGTGGGTGGGCGAGCGAGTGAGTGGGTGGGTGGGCAAGCGAGCGGGTGGGCGGGCGGGCGAGTGGGTGGGCGAGAGGGTGGGTGGGCGAGTGAGAGGGAGGGTGAGTGAGTGGGTTGGTGTGTGGGCGAGTGGGTGGGCGAGTGTATGGGCGAGTGGGTGGGCGAGTGAACGAGTGAGTGAGTGGGTGGGTGAGAGGGAGGGTATGTGGGTGGGCTAGTGAGAGGGAGGGTGAGAGGGAGGGTGAGTGTGTGAGCGAGCGAGCGAGTGGGTGTGTGGGCGAGCGTGTGGGTGTGTGGGCGAGCGTGTGGGCGAGTGGGTGGGCGAGTGGGTGGGCGAGTGAGAGGGAGGGTGAGTAGGTGGGCGAGCGAGTGGGTGTGTGGGCGAGCGAGTGGGCGAGTGAACAAGTGAGTGGGTGGGTGGGCGAGAGGGTGGGTGTGTGGGTGAGCGAGTGAGCGTGTGGGTGTGTGGGTGAGCGTGTGAGCGAGTGAGCTGTGTGGGCGAGCGTGTGGGTGAGCGAGTGAGCTGTGTGTGTGAGCGTGTGGGTGAGCGAGTGAGCTGTGTGTGTGAGCGTGTGGGTGAGCGAGTGAGCGAGTGAGCTGTGTGTGTGAGCGTGTGGGTGAGCGTGTGGGTGAGCGAGTGAGCTGTGTGTGTGAGCGAGTGAGCTGTGTGTGTGAGCGAGTGAGCATGTGGGTGAGCGAGTGAGCTGTGTGGGTGAGCGTGTGGGTGAGCGAGTGAGCGTGTGGGCGAGCGAGTGAGCTGTGTGTGTGAGCGAGTGAGCGTGTGGGTGAGCGAGTGAGCTGTGTGTGTGAGCGAGTGAGCTGTGTGGGTGAGCGTGTGAGCGAGTGAGCTGTGTGTGTGAGCGTGTGTGTGAGCGTGTGTGTGAGCGAGTGAGCTGTGTGTGTGAGCTCTGTGGGTGAGCGAGTGAGCGTGTGGGTGAGCTCTGTGTGTGAGCGAGTGAGCTGTGTGTGTGAGCTCTGTGTGTGAGCGAGTGAGCTGTGTGGGTGAGCGTGTGAGCGAGTGAGCTGTGTGCTCTCTGTGCGTGTGCTGTAGGGGACTCGGTTCTGCTGATGCGGCAGTATTTTGCGAGGTTTGGAGACAAACCTTGCTGCTTCTCAGACCTACGCCCCTACCTGCACCTCATCCCTCACCACGACGCACAGCAGGTGAGCGGGTGGGTGGGTGGGTGAGTGATACAGCAGGTGGTGAGTGGGTGAGTGAGTGGGTGAGTGAGTGGGTGAGTGATACAGCAGGTGGTGAGTGGGTGAGTGAGTGGGTGAGTGATACAGCAGGTGGTGAGTGGGTGAGTGAGTGGGTGAGTGAGTGGGTGGGTGATACAGCAGGTGGTGAGTGAGTGGGTGAGTGAGTGGGTGGGTGATACAGCAGGTGGTGAGTGGGTGAGTGGGTGAGTGATACAGCAGGTGGTGAGTGGGTGAGTGAGTGGGTGAGTGATACAGCAGGTGGTGAGTGGGTGAGTGAGTGGGTGAGTGATACAGCAGGTGGTGAGCGAGTGAGTGGGTGGGTGAGTGATACAGCAGGTGGTGAGTGGGTGAGTGGGTGGGTGAGTGATACAGCAGGTGGTGAGTGGGTGAGTGAGTGGGTGAGTGATACAGCAGGTGGTGAGTGGGTGAGTGGGTGGGTGAGTGATACAGCAGGTGGTGAGTGGGTGAGTGGGTGGGTGAGTGATACAGCAGGTGGTGAGTGGGTGAGTGAGTGGGTGAGTGATACAGCAGGTGGTGAGTGGGTGAGTGAGTGGGTGAGTGATACAGCAGGTGGTGAGCGAGTGAGTGGGTGGGTGAGTGATACAGCAGGTGGTGAGTGGGTGAGTGGGTGGGTGAGTGATACAGCAGGTGGTGAGTGGGTGAGTGAGTGGGTGAGTGATACAGCAGGTGGTGAGTGGGTGAGTGAGTGGGTGAGTGATACAGCAGGTGGTGAGTGGGTGAGTGAGTGGGTGAGTGATACAGCAGGTGGTGAGTGGGTGAGTGGGTGGGTGAGTGATACAGCAGGTGGTGAGTGGGTGAGTGGGTGGGTGAGTGGGTGGGTGAGTGATACAGCAGGTGGTGAGTGGGTGAGTGAGTGGGTGGGTGAGTGATACAGCAGGTGGTGAGCGAGTGGGTGAGTGAGTGGGTGAGTGGGTGATACAGCAGGTGGTGAGTGGGTGAGTGAGCGGGTGAGTGATACAGCAGGTGGTGAGCGAGTGGGTGAGTGGGTGGGTGATGCAGCAGGTGGTGAGCGAGTGGGTGAGTGAGTGGGTGGGTGATACAGCAGGTGGTGAGTGGGTGAGTGAGTGGGTGAGTGAGTGGGTGGGTGATACAGCAGGTGGTGAGTGAGTGGGTGAGTGAGTGGGTGGGTGATACAGCAGGTGGTGAGTGGGTGAGTGGGTGAGTGAGTGGGTGAGTGATACAGCAGGTGGTGAGCGAGTGGGTGAGTGGGTGGGTGATACAGCAGGTGGTGAGTGGGTGAGTGAGTGGGTGAGTGATACAGCAGGTGGTGAGTGGGTGAGTGAGTGGGTGAGTGATACAGCAGGTGGTGAGCGAGTGGGTGAGTGGGTGGGTGATACAGCAGGTGGTGAGTGAGCGGGTGAGTGGGTGAGTGATACAGCAGGTGGTGAGCGAGTGGGTGAGTGGGTGGGTGATACAGCAGGTGGTGAGTGAGCGGGTGAGTGGGTGAGTGATACAGCAGGTGGTGAGTGAGTGGGTGAGTGGGTGAGTGATACAGCAGGTGGTGAGCGAGTGGGTGAGTGGGTGGGTGATACAGCAGGTGGTGAGTGAGCGGGTGAGTGGGTGAGTGATACAGCAGGTGGTGAGTGCAGGTGGTGAGTGGGTGGGTGAGTGATGCAGCAGGTGGTGAGCGAGTGGGTGAGTGATACAGCAGGTGGTGAGTGATACAGCAGGTGGTGAGTGATACAGGTGGTGAGTGAGTGGGTGAGTGATACAGCAGGTGGTGAGTGATACAGCAGGTGGTGGTGAGTGATACAGGTGGTGAGTGATACAGCAGGTGGTGAGTGATACAGCAGGTGGTGAGTGATACAGCAGGTGGTGAGTGATACAGGCGGTGAGTGTGCGTGTGATGCGGGCGGTGCCGGTGGGGTGAACTCCGCACCTCCTCTCCCAACGCGTCCGGTCTGCAGCGTGGAAGAGGAGGCCAAAGTACGCCTCCTCTAGGCTGGCCTGCAGTGGGTGAGGATGAGGCCTACGTGAGGCTGTTTTTTACAGTGAGGGAGGATGAGGCCTACGTGAGGCTGTTTTTTGCAGTGAGGGAGACTGAGGCCTACGCGAGGCTGTTTTTTGCAGTGAGGGAGGATGAGGCCTACGTGAGGCTGTTTTTGCAGTGGGTGAGGATGAGGCCTACGTGAAGCTGTTTTTACAGTGAGGGAGGATGAGGCCTACGTGAGGCTGTTTTTTGCAGTGGGTGAGGATGAGGCCTACGTGAGGCTGTTTTTTGCAGTGAGGGAGGATGAGGCCTACGTGAGGCTGTTTTTGCAGTGAGGGAGGATGAGGCCTACGTGAGGCTGTTTTTGCAGTGAGGGAGGATGAGGCCTACGTGAGGCTGTTTTTACAGTGAGGGAGGATGAGGCCTACGTGAGGCTGTTTTTGCAGTGAGGGAGGATGAGGCCTACGTGAGGCTGTTTTTTGCAGTGAGGGAGGATGAGGCCTACGTGAGGCTGTTTTTGCAGTGAGGGAGGATGAGGCCTACGTGAGGCTGTTTTTGCAGTGAGGGACGGATGAGGCCTACGTGAGGCTGGTTTTTACAGTGAGGGAAGGATGAGGCCTACGTGAGGCTGTTTTTGCAGTGAGGGAGGATGAGGCCTACGTGAGGCTGTTTTTGCAGTGGGGAAGGATGAGGCCTACGTGAGGCTGTTTTTTGCAGTGGGTGAGGATGAGGCCTACGTGAGGCTGTTTTTACAGTGAGGGAGGATGAGGCCTACGTGAGGCTGTTTTTGCAGTGAGGGAGGATGAGGCCTACGTGAGGCTGTTTTTTGCAGTGAGGGAGGATGAGGCCTACGTGAGGCTGTTTTTTGCAGTGGGTGAGGATGAGGCCTACGTGAGGCTGTTTTTACAGTGAGGGAGGATGAGGCCTACGTGAGGCTGTTTTTGCAGTGAGGGAGGATGAGGCCTACGTGAGGCTGTTTTTTGCAGTGAGGGAGGATGAGGCCTACGTGAGGCTGTTTTTTGCAGTGAGGGAGGATGAGGCCTACGTGAGGCTGTTTTTGCAGTGAGGGAGGATGAGGCCTACGTAAGGCTGTTTTTCCCTCTCGTTCCAGTTCATCGACGATCTCATGGCCACCGTCCCGCTCTCGCCCTGCACCGAGGCATCGACATCATCATCGACATCATCATCATCGACATCAACGACATCATCATCATCGACATCAACGACATCATCATCATCGACATCAACGACATCAGCTGTTGCCCCCAGCGAAGGTGGCCGCCCGGACACCCCTAACAAAGGTGGCCGCCTGGACACCCCGAACCAAGATGGTCGCACGGGCACCCCCAACCAAGATGGCCGCCTTGATACCCCCTGCCACGATGGCCGCCGGGACGTCACCCCCGGCCGAGATGGCCGCACGGACGCCCCTGACCAACATGGCCGCACGGACGCCCCTGACCAACATGGCCGCACGGACACCCCTAACGAAGATGGCCGCACGGACGCCCCTGACCAACATGGTCGCACGGACACCCCTGACGAAGATGGCCGCACGGACACCCCTGCTGATGATCCTACTGCTGACGGTGTCCCTGCCGCCACGCCCGCGAGCCACAGCAGCAGGAGGCCGCTGCTGTTCCCAGGTGCCATGGAGGCGCTCCAGAGGCACCAGTGCCTGGAGCAGCTGCGGCGAGCCCTTGGCCTGCACGCGGCGCCGGGGAGGGCGGAGAGGGCGAGGGAGATGGTGCTGAGGTATCGGCACGCGTTGAGATTCGGTGAGACGTGGTGGGTGTGGTGAGCGTGTGTGGTGAGTGTGGTGTGGTGTGTGTGTGGTGTGTGTGTGTGGTGTGTGGTGTAGTGTGGTGTAGTGTGGTGTGTGTGGTGTGTATGTGGTGTGTGTGTGGTGGGTGTGTGTGTGGTGTGTGTGGTGAGTGTGTGGTGAGTGTGTGTGGTGTGGTGTGTGTGTGGTGTGTGTGTGGTGTGTGTGTGTGGTGTGGTGTAGTGTGGTGTGTGTGGTGTAGTGTGGTGTGTGTGTGGTGTGTGTGTGGTGGGTGTGTGTGTGGTGTGTGTGTGTGGTGTGTGTGGTGTGTCTGTGTGGTGTGTGTGTGGTGTGTGTGTGTGGTGTGTGGTGGGTGTTGTGAGTGTGTGTGGTGTGTGTGGTGTGGTGTGTGTGTGTGGTGTGGTGTGTGGTGTGTGTGGTGAGTGTGTGTGGTGTGTGTGGTGTGTGTGTGTGTGGTGTGTGTGTGGTGGGTGTGTGTGTGGTGTGTGTGTGTGGTGTGTGTGTGTGTGGTGTAGTGTGGTGTGTGTGGTGTGTGTGTGTGTGGTGTGTGTGTGTGGTGTGTGTGGTGTGGTGTGTGTGGTGTGTGTGTGTGTGGTGTGTGTGGTGAGTGTGTGTGGTGTGTAGTGTGTGTGTGTGTGTGGTGTGTGTGTGTGTGTGGTGTGTGTGTGGTGTGGTGTGTGTCTGTGTGTGGTGTGTATGTGGTGTGTGTGTGGTGTGTGGTGTGTGTGTGTGGTGTGTGTGGTGTAGTGTGGTGTAGTGTGGTGTGTGTGGTGAGTGTGTGGTGTGTGTGTGGTGTGTAGTGTGTGTGTGTGTGGTGTGTGTGTGTGGTGTGTGTGTGTGGTGTGTGTGTGGTGTGTGTGTGTGTGTGTGTGTGTGTGGTGTGTGTGTGGTGTGTGTGTGGTGTGACACAGTGAGTGAGTGACACAGTGAGTGAGTGACACAGCGAGTGAGTGACACAGTGAGTGAGTGACACAGTGAGTGACACAGTGAGTGACACAGTGAGTGAGTGGCACAGTGAGTGAGTGGCACAGTGAGTGGCACAGTGACACAGTGAGTGACACAGTGAGTGAGTGACACAGTGAGTGACACAGCGAGTGAGTGACAGTGAGTGACACAGTGAGTGAGTGACACAGTGAGTGACACAGCGAGTGAGTGACAGTGAGTGACACAGCGAGTGACACAGCGAGTGACACAGTGAGTGACAGTGTGTGAGTGACACAGCGAGTGAGTGACACAGTGAGTGACACAGCGAGTGAGTGACGCAGCGAGTGACACAGCGAGTGAGTGACACAGCGAGTGAGTGACACAGTGAGTGGCACAGTGAGTGACACAGCGACACAGTGAGTGACACAGCGAGTGAGTGACACAGCGAGTGAGTGACACAGTGAGTGGCACAGTGAGTGACACAGCGACACAGTGAGTGACACAGCGAGTGAGTGACACAGCGAGTGAGTGACACAGCGAGTGAGTGACACAGTGAGTGACACAGCGAGTGAGTGACACAGTGAGGGACACAGTGAGTGACACAGTGAGTGACACAGTGACACAGTGAGTGACACAGTGAGTGACACAGTGAGTGAGTGGCACAGTGAGTGACACAGTGACACAGTGAGTGACACAGCGAGTGACACAGTGACACAGTGAGTGACACAGTGACACAGCGAGTGACACAGCGAGTGACACAGTGACACAGTGAGTGACACAGTGACACAGTGAGTGACACAGTGAGTGACACAGTGAGTAACACAGTGACACAGTGAGTGACACAGTGAGTGACACAGTGACACAGTGAGTGACACAGCGAGTAAGTGGCACAGTGAGTGACAGTGACACAGTGAGTGACACAGTGATTGACACAGTGAGTGACACAGTGAGTGACACAGTGACACAGTGAGTGACACAGCGAGTGAGTGGCACAGTGAGTGACAGTGACACTGAGTGACACAGCGAGTGAGTGACACAGTGAGTGACACAGTGAGTGACACAGTGAGTGGCACAGTGACAGTGAGTGACACAGTGACACAGTGAGTGAGTGACACAGTGAGTGACACAGTGAGTGACACAGTGAGTGAGTGACACAGTGAGTGACACAGTGAGTGACACAGTGAGTGACAGTGAGTGAGTGACACAGTGAGTGACACAGTGAGTGACACAGCGAGTGAGTGACACAGCGAGTGAGTGACACAGTGAGTGACACAGTGAGTGACACAGTGAGTGACACCGTGAGTAACACAGTGAGTGACACAGTGAGTGAGTGACACAGTGAGTGAGTGACACAGTGAGTGAGTGACACAGTGAGTGACACAGTGAGTGACACAGCGAGTGACACAGCGAGTGACACAGTGAGTGACACAGTGAGTGACACAGTGAGTGACACAGTGACACAGTGAGTGACACAGTAAGTGACACAGCGAGTGAGTGACACAGTGAGTGACACAGTGAGTGACACAGTGACACAGTGAGTGACACAGTGAGTGACACAGTGAGTGACACAGTGACACAGTGAGTGACACAGTGAGTGACACAGTGACACAGTGAGTGACACAGTGACACAGTGAGTGACACAGTGAGTGACACAGTGAGTGACACAGTGACACAGTGAGTGACACAGTGAGTGACACAGTGACACAGTGAGTGACACAGCGAGTGAGTGGCACAGTGAGTGACAGTGACACAGTGAGTGACACAGCGAGTGAGTGACACAGTGAGTGACACAGTGAGTGACACAGTGACACAGTGAGTGACACAGTGAGTGACACAGTGAGTGACACAGTGACACAGTGAGTGACACAGTGAGTGACACAGTGAGTGACACAGTGAGTGACACAGTGAGTGACAGTGACACAGTGAGTGACACAGTGACACAGTGAGTGACACAGTGAGTGACACAGTGAGTTACACAGCGAGTGAGTGACGCAGCGAGTGAGTGACACAGCGAGTGACACAGTGAGTGACACAGTGAGTGACACAGTGAGTGACACAGTGACACAGTGAGTGACACAGTGAGTGACACAGCGAGTGAGTGACACAGTGAGTGACACAGTGAGTTACACAGCGAGTGAGTGACACAGTGAGTGACACAGTGAGTGACACAGTGAGTGACACGGTGAGTGACACAGTGACACAGTGAGTGACACAGTGAGTGACACAGCGAGTGAGTGACACAGTGAGTGACACAGTGAGTGACACAGTGAGTGACACAGCGAGTGAGTGACACAGCGAGTGACACAGTGAGTGACACAGTGAGTGACAGTGACACAGTGAGTGACACGGTGAGTGACACGGTGAGTGACACGGTGAGTTACACAGCGAGTGAGTTACACAGCGAGTGAGTGACACAGTGAGTGACACAGCGAGTGAGTGACACAGCGAGTGAGTGACACAGCGAGTGAGTGACACAGCGAGTGACACAGTGAGTGACACAGTGAGTGACACAGTGAGTGACACAGTGACACAGTGAGTGACACAGTGAGTGACACAGTGAGTGACACAGTGAGTGAGTGACACAGTGAGTGACACAGTGAGTGACACAGTGACACAGTGAGTGACACAGTGAGTGACACAGTGAGTGAGTGACACAGTGAGTGACACAGCGAGTGAGTGACACAGCGAGTGAGTGACACAGTGAGTGACACAGCGAGTGAGTGACACAGTGAGTTACACAGCGAGTGACACGGTGAGTGACACAGTGACACAGTGAGTGACACAGTGAGTGACACAGTGACACAGTGAGTGACACAGTGAGTGACACGGTGAGTGACACAGTAACACAGTGACACAGTGAGTGACAGTGAGTGACACAGCGAGTGAGTGACACAGTGAGTGACACAGTGAGTGACACAGTGAGTGACACAGTGACACAGTGAGTTACACAGTGAGTGAGTGACACAGTGAGTGAGTGACACAGTGAGTGACACAGCGAGTGACACAGTGAGTGACACAGTGACACAGTGAGTGACACAGTGAGTGAGTGACACAGTGAGTGAGTGACACAGTGAGTGACACAGTGAGTGACACAGTGACACAGTGAGTGACGACACAGTGAGTGACACAGTGAGTGACACAGTGAGTGACACAGTGACACAGTGAGTGACACAGTGAGTGACACAGTGACACAGTGAGTGACACAGTGAGTGACACAGTGAGTGACACAGTGAGTGAGTGAGTGACACAGTGAGTGACACAGTGAGTGACACAGTGAGTGAGTGACACAGTGAGTGACACAGTGACACAGTGAGTGACACAGTGAGTGACACAGTGAGTGACACAGTGACACAGTGAGTGACGACACAGTGAGTGACACAGTGAGTGACACAGTGAGTGACACAGTGACACAGTGAGTGACACAGTGAGTGACACAGTGAGTGACACAGTGAGTGAGTGACACAGTGAGTGACACAGCGAGTGACACAGTGAGTGACACAGTGAGTGAGTGACACAGTGAGTGAGTGACACAGTGAGTGAGTGACACAGTGAGTTACACAGCGAGTGACACAGTGAGTGACACAGTGAGTGACACAGTGAGTGACACAGTGACACAGTGAGTGACACAGTGAGTGACACAGTGACACAGTGAGTGACACAGTGAGTGACACAGTGAGTGACACAGTGAGTGACACAGCGAGTGAGTGACACAGTGAGTGACACAGTGAGTGACACAGTGAGTGACACAGTGAGTGAGTGACACAGTGAGTGACACAGTGAGTGACACGGTGAGTGACACAGTGAGTGACACGGGGGTGTTGTGTGGTGTGCTCCAGGTGAACGCTGCTTGAAGACTGAACTACAGCCGGCCGACCCGTACTGCCTCCTGGCAGCTCACCTGCTGCTGGACGCACAGCCACCCTGCACAGGTGGGTGTGTGTAACACGTGGTGTGTGTGTAACACGTGGTGTGTGTGTGTGTGTGTAACACGTGGTGTGTGTGTGTAACACGTGGTGTGTGTGTGTAACACGTGGTGTGTAACACGTGGTGTGTAACACGTGGTGTGTGTGTGTGTGTGTAACACGTGGTGTGTAACACGTGGTGTGTGTGTGTAACACGTGGTGTGTAACACGTGGTGTGTAACACGTGGTGTGTAACACGTGGTGTGTGTGTGTGTAACACGTGGTGTGTAACACGTGGTGTGTGTGTGTGTGTGTAACACGTGGTGTGTGTGTAACACGTGGTGTGTGTGTGTGTAACACGTGGTGTGTGTGTAACACGTGGTGTGTAACACGTGGTGTGTAACACGTGGTGTGTGTGTGTGTGTGTAACACGTGGTGTGTGTGTGTAACACGTGGTGTGTGTGTGTAACACGTGGTGTGTAACACGTGGTGTGTGTGTGTGTGTAACACGTGGTGTGTGTGTGTAACACGTGGTGTGTGTGTGTAACACGTGGTGTGTAACACGTGGTGTGTAACACGTGGTGTGTAACACGTGGTGTGTGTGTGTGTAACACGTGGTGTGTAACACGTGGTGTGTGTGTGTGTGTGTAACACGTGGTGTGTGTGTAACACGTGGTGTGTGTGTGTGTAACACGTGGTGTGTGTGTAACACGTGGTGTGTAACACGTGGTGTGTAACACGTGGTGTGTAACACGTGGTGTGTAACACGTGGTGTGTGTGTGTGTGTAACACGTGGTGTGTGTGTGTGTAACACGTGGTGTGTGTGTGTGTAACACGTGTGTGTGTGTGTGTAACACGTGGTGTGTGTGTGTGTGTGTAACACGTGGTGTGTGTGTGTAACACGTGGTGTGTGTGTGTGTGTAACACGTGGTGTGTGTGTAACACGTGGTGTGTGTAACACGTGTGTGTGTAACACGTGGTGTGTAACACGTGGTGTGTGTGTGTGTGTGTGTAACACGTGGTGTGTAACACGTGGTGTGTGTGTGTGTGTGTAACACGTGGTGTGTGTGTAACACGTGGTGTGTGTGTGTGTGTGTAACACGTGGTGTGTGTGAACACCGTGGTGTGTGTGGGTTCAAAAAAAACCACGTTGGTGTGGTGTGTGTGTGTAACACGTGGTGGGTGTGTAACACGTGGTGTGTAACACGTGGTGTGTAACACGTGGTGTGTGTGTAACACGTGGTGTGTAACACGTGGTGTGTAACACGTTGGTGTGTGGTGGTTTACACGTGTGTGTGTGTGTGTAACACGTGTGTGTGTTGTGTAACACGTGGTGTGTGTGTAACACGTGGTGTGTGTGTGTGTGTAACACGTGGTGTGTGTGTGTGTAACACGTGGTGTGTGTGTGTAACACGTGGTGTGTAACACGTGGTGTGTGTGTGTGTGTAACACGTGGTGTGTAACACGTGGTGTGTGTGTGTGTAACACGTGGTGTGTAACACGTGGGATGTGTGTGTAACACGTGGTGTGTGTGTGTGTAACACGTGGTGTGTGTGTGTGTAACACGTGGTGTGTAACACGTGGTGTGTGTGTGTAACACGTGGTGTGTGTGTGTGTAACACGTGGTGTGTGTGTAACACGTGGTGTGTGTGTGTAACACGTGGTGTGTGTGTAACACGTGGTGTGTGTGTGTGTGTGTAACACGTGGTGTGTGTAACACGTGGTGTGTGTAACACGTGGTGTGTGTAACACGTGGTGTGTAACACGTGGTGTGTGTGTGTGTGTGTAACACGTGGTGTGTAACACGTGGTGTGTGTGTGTGTAACACGTGGTGTGTGTGTGTAACACGTGGTGTGTGTGTGTAACACGTGGTGTGTGTGTAACACGTGGTGTGTGTGTGTGTGTAACACGTGGTGTGTAACACGTGGTGTGTGTGTGTGTAACACGTGGTGTGTAACACGTGGGATGTGTGTGTAACACGTGGTGTGTGTGTGTGTAACACGTGGTGTGTGTGTGTGTAACACGTGGTGTGTAACACGTGGTGTGTGTGTGTGTGTGTAACACGTGGTGTGTGTAACACGTGGTGTGTGTAACACGTGGTGTGTGTAACACGTGGTGTGTAACACGTGGTGTGTGTGTGTGTGTGTAACACGTGGTGTGTAACACGTGGTGTGTGTGTGTGTAACACGTGGTGTGTGTGTGTAACACGTGGTGTGTGTGTGTAACACGTGGTGTGTGTGTAACACGTGGTGTGTGTGTGTAACACGTGGTGTGTAACACGTGGTGTGTGTGTGTAACACGTGGTGTGTGTGTGTGTGTGTGTAACACGTGGTGTGTGTGTGTGTGTAACACGTGGTGTGTGTGTGTGTGTGTAACACGTGGTGTGTGTGTGTGTAACACGTGGTGTGTGTGTGTGTAACACGTGTGTGTGTGTGTAACACGTGGTGTGTGTGTGTGTGTGTAACACGTGGTGTGTGTGTGTAACACGTGGTGTGTGTGTGTGTGTAACACGTGGTGTGTGTGTAACACGTGGTGTGTGTAACACGTGTGTGTGTAACACGTGGTGTGTAACACGTGGTGTGTGTGTGTGTGTGTGTAACACGTGGTGTGTAACACGTGGTGTGTGTGTGTGTGTGTAACACGTGGTGTGTGTGTAACACGTGGTGTGTGTGTGTGTGTGTAACACGTGGTGTGTGTGTAACACGTGGTGTGTAACACGTGGTGTGTAACACGTGGTGTGTGTGTAACACGTGGTGTGTAACACGTGGTGTGTAACACGTGGTGTGTGTGTGTTTAACACGTGTGTGTGTGTGTGTGTAACACGTGGTGTGTGTGTGTGTAACACGTGTGTGTGTGTGTGTAACACGTGGTGTGTGTGTGTGTAACACGTGGTGTGTGTGTGTGTGTGTAACACGTGGTGTGTGTGTAACACGTGGTGTGTGTGTGTGTGTAACACGTGGTGTGTGTGTGTGTAACACGTGGTGTGTGTGTGTAACACGTGGTGTGTAACACGTGGTGTGTGTGTGTGTGTAACACGTGGTGTGTAACACGTGGTGTGTGTGTGTGTAACACGTGGTGTGTAACACGTGGGATGTGTGTGTAACACGTGGTGTGTGTGTGTGTAACACGTGGTGTGTGTGTGTGTAACACGTGGTGTGTAACACGTGGTGTGTGTGTGTGTGTGTAACACGTGGTGTGTGTAACACGTGGTGTGTGTAACACGTGGTGTGTGTAACACGTGGTGTGTAACACGTGGTGTGTGTGTGTGTGTGTAACACGTGGTGTGTAACACGTGGTGTGTGTGTGTGTAACACGTGGTGTGTGTGTGTAACACGTGGTGTGTGTGTGTAACACGTGGTGTGTGTGTAACACGTGGTGTGTGTGTGTAACACGTGGTGTGTAACACGTGGTGTGTGTGTGTAACACGTGGTGTGTGTGTGTGTGTGTGTAACACGTGGTGTGTGTGTGTGTGTAACACGTGGTGTGTGTGTGTGTGTGTAACACGTGGTGTGTGTGTGTGTAACACGTGGTGTGTGTGTAACACGTGGTGTGTGTGTGTGTAACACGTGGTGTGTGTGTGTGTGTAACACGTGGTGTGTGTGTGTGTGTGTAACACGTGGTGTGTGTGTGTAACACGTGGTGTGTGTGTGTGTGTGTAACACGTGGTGTGTGTGTGTGTGTGTAACACGTGGTGTGTGTGTGTGTGTAACACGTGGTGTGTAACACGTGGTGTGTAACACGTGGTGTGTAACACGTGGTGTGTAACACGTGGTGTGTGTGTGTAACACGTGGTGTGTAACACGTGGTGTGTGTGTGTGTGTAACACGTGGTGTGTAACACGTGGTGTGTGTGTGTGTGTAACACGTGGTGTGTAACACGTGGTGTGTGTGTGTGTAACACGTGGTGTGTAACACGTGGTGTGTGTGTGTGTGTGTAACACGTGGTGTGTAACACGTGGTGTATGTGTGTGTGTAACACGTGGTGTGTAACACGTGGTGTGTGTGTGTGTGTGTGTAACACGTGGTGTGTGTGTGTGTGTAACACGTGGTGTGTGTGTGTGTAACACGTGGTGTGTAACACGTGGTGTGTGTGTGTGTGTGTAACACGTGGTGTGTGTGTGTGTGTGTGTAACACGTGGTGTGTGTGTGTGTGTAACACGTGGTGTGTGTGTGTGTGTGTAACACGTGGTGTGTGTGTGTGTGTGTAACACGTGGTGTGTGTGTGTGTGTAACACGTGGTGTGTGTGTGTGTAACACGTGGTGTGTGTGTGTGGTGTGTGTGTGTGTAACACGTGGTGTGTGTGTGTGTGTAACACGTGGTGTGTGTGTAACACGTGGTGTGTGTAACACGTGGTGTGTGTAACACGTGGTGTGTGTAACACGTGGTGTGTAACACGTGGTGTGTGTGTGTGTAACACGTGGTGTGTAACACGTGGTGTGTGTGTGTGTGTGTAACACGTGGTGTGTAACACGTGGTGTGTAACACGTGGTGTGTAACACATGGTGTGTAACACGTGGTGTGTAACACGTGGTGTGTGTGTAACGCGTGGTGTGTAACACGTGGTGTGTAACACGTGGTGTGTGTGTGTGTGTGTAACACGTGGTGTGTGTGTGTGTAACACGTGTGTGTGTGTGTGTAACACGTGGTGTGTGTGTGTGTAACACGTGGTGTGTGTGTGTGTAACACGTGGTGTATGTGTGTGTGTGTAACACGTGTGTGTGTGTGTAACACGTGGTGTGTGTGTGTGTAACACGTGGTGTGTGTGTGTGTGTAACACGTGGTGTGTGTGTAACACGTGGTGTGTGTGTGTGTAACACGTGATGTGTGTGTGTGTAACACGTGGTGTGTAACACGTGGTGTGTGTGTGTGTAACACGTGGTGTGTAACACGTGGTGTGTGTGTGTGTAACACGTGGTGTGTAACACGTGGTGTGTGTGTGTGTAACACGTGGTGTGTAACACGTGGTGTGTGTGTGTGTAACACGTGGTGTGTGTGTAACACGTGGTGTGTGTGTGTGTGTAACACGTGGTGTGTAACACGTGGTGTGTGTGTGTGTGTAACACGTGGTGTGTAACACGTGGTGTGTGTGTGTGTGTAACACGTGGTGTGTGTGTGTAACACGTGGTGTGTGTGTGTAACACGTGGTGTGTGTGTAACACGTGGTGTGTGTGTGTAACACGTGGTGTGTAACACGTGGTGTGTAACACGTGGTGTGTGTGTGTAACACGTGGTGTGTGTGTGTGTGTAACACGTGGTGTGTGTGTGTGTGTGTAACACGTGGTGTGTGTGTAACACGTGGTGTGTGTGTGTAACACGTGGTGTGTGTGTGTGTGTAACACGTGGTGTGTGTGTGTGTAACACGTGGTGTGTGTGTGTGTGTGTAACACGTGGTGTGTGTGTGTGTGTGTAACACGTGGTGTGTAACACGTGGTGTGTAACACGTGGTGTGTAACACGTGGTGTGTAACACGTGGTGTGTGTGTGTGTGTGTAACACGTGGTGTGTAACACGTGGTGTGTGTGTGTGTGTGTAACACGTGGTGTGTAACACGTGGTGTGTGTGTGTGTGTGTAACACGTGGTGTGTAACACGTGGTGTGTGTGTGTGTAACACGTGGTGTGTAACACGTGGTGTGTG
This sequence comes from Petromyzon marinus, assembly GCF_048934315.1. Lineage (NCBI taxonomy): Eukaryota > Metazoa > Chordata > Hyperoartia > Petromyzontiformes > Petromyzontidae > Petromyzon > Petromyzon marinus. The sequence continues at coordinate 285,433 of NW_027423064.1, read as the reverse complement.
TGTGTAACACGTGGTGTGTAACACGTGGTGTATGTGTGTGTGTAACACGTGGTGTGTAACACGTGGTGTGTGTGTGTGTGTGTAACACGTGGTGTGTGTGTGTGTGTAACACGTGGTGTGTGGTAACACGTGGTGTGTAACACGTGGTGTGTAACACGTGGTGTGTGTGTGTGTGTAACACGTGGTGTGTGTGTGTGTGTAACACGTGGTGTGTGTAACACGTGGTGTGTGTGTGTGTGTAATACGTGGTGTGTGTGTGTGTGTAACACGTGGTGTGTGTGTGTGTAACACGTGTGTGTGTAACACATGGTGTGTGTGTAACACGTGGTGTGTGTAACACGTGGTGTGTGTGTGTAACACGTGGTGTGTAACACGTGGTGTGTGTGTGTGTGTAACACGTGGTGTGTGTGTGTAACACGTGGTGTGTGTGTGTGTGTAACACGTGGTGTGTGTGTGTGTGTAACACGTGGTGTGTGTGTGTGTGTAACACGTGTTGTGTGTGTGTGTGTAACACGTGTGTGTGTAACACGTGGTGTGTGTGTGTGTGTGTAACACGTGGTGTGTGTGTGTGTGTAACACGTGGTGTGTGTGTGTGTAACACGTGGTGTGTGTGTGTAACACGTGGTGTGTGTGTAACACGTGGTGTGTGTGTAACACGTGGTGTGTGTGTGTGTAACACGTGGTGTGTGTGTAACACGTGGTGTGTGTGTGTGTAACACGTGGTGTGTGTAACACGTGGTGTGTGTGTGTGTGTAACACGTGGTGTGTGTGTGTGTAACACGTGGTGTGTGTGTGTGTGTGTAACACGTGGTGTGTGTGTGTAACACGTGTGTGTAACACGTGGTGTGTGTGTGTAACACGTGTGTGTGTGTGTAACACGTGGTGTGTGTGTGTGTAACACGTGGTGTGTGTGTGTAACACGTGGTGTGTGTGTGTGTAACACGTGTGTGTGTGTAACACGTGGTGTGTGTGTGTGTAACACGTGTGTGTGTGTGTAACACGTGGTGTGTAACACGTGGTGTGTGTGTGTAACACGTGGTGTGTGTGTGTGTAACACGTGGTGTGTGTGTGTGTGTAACACGTGGTGTGTGTGTGTAACACGTGGTGTGTGTGTAACACGTGGTGTGTGTGTAACACGTGTGTGTGTGTGTGTGTGTAACACGTGTGTGTGTGTAACACGTGGTGTGTGTGTGTAACACGTGGTGTGTGTGTGTAACACGTGGTGTGTGTGTGTAACACGTGGTGTGTAACACGTGGTGTGTGTGTAACACGTGGTGTGTGTGTGTAACACGTGGTGTGTGTGTGTAACACGTGGTGTGTGTGTAACACGTGGTGTGTGTGTGTGTGTAACACGTGGTGTGTGTGTAACACGTGGTGTGTGTGTAACACGTGGTGTGTGTGTAACACGTGGTGTGTGTGTGTGTGTAACACGTGTGTGTAACACGTGGTGTGTGTGTGTAACACGTGTGTGTGTGTAACACGTGTGTGTGTGTAACACGTGTGTGTGTGTGTGTGTGTAACACGTGGTGTGTGTGTGTGTGTAACACGTGTGTGTGTGTAACACGTGTGTGTGTGTGTGTAACACGTGGTTTGTGTGTGTAACACGTGGTGTGTGTGTAACACGTGGTGTGTGTGTAACACGTGTCTGTGTGTGTAACACGTGTGTGTGTGTAACACGTGGTGTGTGTGTAACACGTGGTGTGTGTGTAACACGTGGTGTGTGTGTAACACGTGGTGTGTGTGTGTGTGTAGCACGTGGTGTGTGTGTGTGTAACACGTGGTGTGTGTGTGTGTAACACGTGGTGTGTGTGTGTGTGTAACACGTGGTGTGTGTGTGTAACACGTGGTGTGTGTGTAACGTGTGTGTGTGTGTGTGTGTAACACGTGTGTGTGTGTGTAACGTGTGTGTGTAACACGTGTGTGTGTGTAACACGTGTGTGTAACACGTGTGTGTGTGTAACACGTGTGTGTGTGTGTAACAAGTGTGTGTGTAACACGTGTGTGTGTGTAACACGTGTGTGTGTGTAACACGTGTGTGTGTGTAACACGTGGTGTGTGTGTGTGTGTAACACGTGTGTGTGTGTGTAACGTGTGTGTGTAACACGTGTGTGTGTGTAACACGTGTGTGTGTGTAACACGTGTGTGTGTGTAACACGTGTGTGTAACACGTGTGTGTAACACGTGTGTGTGTGTGTGTAACACGTGGTGTGTGTGTAACACGTGTGTGTGTGTGTGTAACAAGTGTGTGTGTAACACGTGTGTGTGTGTAACACGTGTGTGTGTGTGTAACACGTGTGTGTGTGTATGTAACACGTGTGTGTGTGTGTAACACGTGGTGTGTGTGTAACACGTGGTGTGTGTGTGTAACACGTGGTGTGTGTGTGTGTGTGTAACAAGTGTGTGTGTGTGTGTAACACGTGTGTGTGTGTGTAACACGTGGTGTGTGTGTGTGTAACACGTGTGTGTGTGTAACACGTGGTGTGTGTGTAACACGTGTGTGTGTGTGTGTAACAAGTGTGTGTGTAACACGTGTGTGTGTGTAACACGTGTGTGTGTGTGTGTGTGTGTAACACGTGTGTGTGTGTAACACGTGTGTGTGTGTGTAACACGTGTGTGTGTGTGTAACACGTGTGTGTGTGTAACACGTGTGTGTGTGTAACACGTGGTGTGTGTAACACGTGGTGTGTGTGTGTAACACGTGGTGTGTGTGTGTAACACGTGGTGTGTGTGTGTAACACGTGGTGTGTGTGTGTAACACGTGGTGTGTGTGTGTGTGTGTAACACGTGGTGTGTGTGTGTGTGTAACACGTGTGTGTGTGTGTGTAACACGTGTGTGTGTGTGTAACACGTGGTGTGTGTGTGTGTAACACGTGGTGTGTGTGTGTGTAACAAGTGTGTGTGTGTGTGTAACAAGTGTGTGTGTGTGTGTAACACGTGGTGTGTGTGTGTAACACGTGTGTGTGTGTGTGTGTAACACGTGGTGTGTGTGTGTGTGTAACACGTGTGTGTGTGTGTGTAACACGTGGTGTGTGTAACACGTGTGTGTGTGTGTGTAACACGTGTGTGTGTAACACGTGTGTGTGTGTGTAACACGTGTGTGTGTGTGTAACACGTGTGTGTGTGTGTGTGTAACACGTGTGTGTGTGTGTAACACGTGGTGTGTGTGTGTAATACGTGTGTGTGTGTGTAACACGTGTGTGTGTGTAACACGTGGTGTGTGTGTGTAACACGTGGTGTGTGTGTGTGTGTGTGTAACACGTGGTGTGTGTGTGTAGCACGTGTGTAACACGTGGTGTGTGTGTGTAGCACGTGTGTGTGTGTAACACGTGTGTGTGTGTGTGTAACACGTGGTGTGTGTGTGTAACACGTGTGTGTGTGTGTAACACGTGGTGTGTGTGTGTGTGTAAGACGTGGTGTGTGTGTGTAACACGTGTGTGTGTGTGTAACACGTGTGTGTGTGTAACACGTGGTGTGTATGTGTAACACGTGTGTGTGTGTATGTGTAACACGTGGTGTGTGTGTGTGTAACACGTGTGTGTGTGTATGTGTAACACGTGTGTGTGTAACACGTGTGTGTGTGTAACACGTGTGTGTGTGTGTAACACGTGTGTGTGTGTGTAACACGTGGTGTGTGTGTGTAACACGTGTGTGTGTGTGTAACACGTGTGTGTGTATAACACGTGGTGTGTGTGTGTAACACGTGGTGTGTGTGTGTGTGTAACACGTGGTGTGTGTGTGTAGCACGTGTGTGTGTGTAACACGTGTGTGTGTGTGTGTAACACGTGTGTGTGTGTGTGTAACACGTGTGTGTGTGTGTAACACGTGGTGTGTGTGTGTAACACGTGGTGTGTGTGTGTGTAACACGTGGTGTGTGTGTGTAGCACGTGTGTGTGTGTAACACGTGTGTGTGTGTGTGTGTAACACGTGGTGTGTGTGTGTAACACGTGTGTGTGTGTGTAACACGTGGTGTGTGTGTGTGTGTAAGACGTGGTGTGTGTGTGTAACACGTGTGTGTGTGTGTAACACGTGTGTGTGTGTAACACGTGGTGTGTGTGTGTAACACGTGTGTGTGTGTGTGTGTAACACGTGGTGTGTGTGTAACACGTGTGTGTGTGTGTAACACGTGGTGTGTGTGTGTAACACGTGTGTGTGTGTATGTGTAACACGTGGTGTGTGTGTGTGTGTAACACGTGTGTGTGTGTATGTGTAACACGTGTGTGTGTAACACGTGTGTGTGTAACACGTGTGTGTGTGTGTGTAACACGTGTGTGTGTGTGTGTAACACGTGTGTGTGTGTAACACGTGTGTGTGTGTGTAACACGTGTGTGTGTGTGTGTAACACGTGTGTGTGTAACACGTATGTGTGTGTGTGTAACACGTGGTGTGTGTGTAACACGTGGTGTGTGTGTAACACGTGGTGTGTGTGTAACACGTGGTGTGTGTGTAACACGTGTGTGTGTGTGTGTAACACGTGTGTGTGTGTAACACGTGTGTGTGTAACATGTGTGTGTGTGTGTGTGTAACACGTGTGTGTGTGTGTGTGTGTGTAACACGTGTGTGTGTGTAACACGTGTGTGTGTGTGTAACACGTGTGTGTGTGTGTAACACGTGTGTGTGTGTGTAACACGTGTGTGTGTGTATGTAACACGTGTGTGTGTGTGTGTAACACGTGTGTGTGTGTGTAACACGTGTGTGTGTGTAACACGTGTGTGTGTGTAACACGTGTGTGTGTGTGTGTAACACGTGTGTGTGTGTAACACGTGTGTGTGTGTAACACGTGTGTGTGTGTGTAACACGTGTGTGTGTGTGTAACACGTGGTGTGTGTGTAACACGTGTGTGTGTGTAACACGTGTGTGTGTGTGTGTAACACGTGTGTGTGTGTGTAACACGTGTGTGTGTGTAACACGTGTGTGTGTGTGTGTAACACGTGTGTGTGTGTAACACGTGTGTGTGTGTAACACGTGTGTGTGTGTGTAACACGTGTGTGTGTGTGTAACACGTGTGTGTGTGTAACACGTGTGTGTGTGTGTAACACGTGTGTATGTGTGTGTGTGTAACACGTGTGTGTGTGTAACACGTGTGTGTGTGTGTAACACGTGTGTGTGTAACACGTGTGTGTGTGTGTAACACGTGTGTGTGTGTGTGTAACACGTGTGTGTAACACGTGTGTGTGTGTGTGTGTAACACGTGTGTGTGTGTGTAACACGTGTGTGTGTAACACGTGTGTGTGTGTAACACGTGTGTGTAACACGTGTGTGTGTAACACGTGTGTGTGTGTAACACGTGTGTGTAACACGTGTGTGTGTAACACGTGTGTGTGTAACAAGTGTGTGTGTAACACGTGTGTGTGTGTGTGTAACAAGTGTGTGTGTAACACGTGTGTGTGTGTAACACGTGTGTGTGTGTGTGTAACACGTGTGTGTGTGTGTGTAACACGTGTGTGTGTAACACGTGTGTGTGTGTGTGTAACACGTGTGTGTGTGTGTGTAACACGTGTGTGTGTAACACGTGTGTGTGTGTGTGTGTAACACGTGTGTGTGTGTGTGTAACACGTGTGTGTGTAACACGTGTGTGTGTGTAACAAGTGTGTGTGTAGAGCCGTGGAGGGCTGTAGTTCTGCTAGAGGAGGGGCTGTGTGTGTGTGACTGTGTGTGTGACTGTGTGTGTGACTGTGTGTGTGTGTGTGTGACTGTGTGTGTGTGTGACTGTGTGTGTGACTGTGTGTGTGTGTGTGACTGTGTGTGTGTAGAGCCGTGGAGGGCTGTAGTTCTGCTAGAGGAGGGGCTGTGTGTGTGTGTGACTGTGTGTGTGACTGTGTGTGTGTGTGACTGTGTGTGTGTGACTGTGTGTGTGACTGTGTGTGTGTAGAGCCGTGGAGGGCTGTAGTTCTGCTAGAGGAGGGACTGTGTGTGTGTGACTGTGTGTGTGTGTGACTGTGTGTGTGACTGTGTGTGTGTGACTGTGTGTGTGACTGTGTGTGTGTGACTGTGTGTGTAGAGCCGTGGAGGGCTGTAGTTCTGCTAGAGGGACTGTGTGTGTGTGACTGTGTGTGTGTGTGTGACTGTGTGTGTGACTGTGTGTGTGACTGTGTGTGTGTGACTGTGTGTGTGTGTGTGACTGTGTGTGTGACTGTGTGTGTAGAGCCGTGGAGGGCTGTAGTTCTGCTAGAGGAGGGACTGTGTGTGTGTGTGTGACTGTGTGTGTGTGTGTGACTGTGTGTGTGTGTGTGACTGTGTGTGTAGAGCCGTGGAGGGCTGTAGTTCTGCTAGAGGAGGGGCTGTGTGTGTGTGTGTGTGTGACTGTGTGTGTGACTGTGTGTGTGTGTGTGACTGTGTGTGTGTAACTGTGTGTGTGTGTGTGACTGTGTGTGTGTGTGACTGTGTGTGTGTAGAGCCGTGGAGGGCTGTAGTTCTGCTAGAGGAGGGGCTGTGTGTGTGTGTGACTGTGTGTGTGTGTGACTGTGTGTGTGACTGTGTGTGTGTAGAGCCGTGGAGGGCTGTAGTTCTGCTAGAGAAGGGGCTGTGTGTGTGTGTGACTGTGTGTGTGTGTGACTGTGTGTGTGACTGTGTGTGTGTGACTGTGTGTGTGTGTGTGACTGTGTGTGTGACTGTGTGTGTAGAGCCGTGGAGGGCTGTAGTTCTGCTAGAGGAGGGACTGTGTGTGTGTGTGTGACTGTGTGTGTGTGTGTGTGACTGTGTGTGTGTGTGTGACTGTGTGTGTAGAGCCGTGGAGGGCTGTAGTTCTGCTAGAGGAGGGGCTGTGTGTGTGTGTGTGTGACTGTGTGTGTGACTGTGTGTGTGTGTGTGACTGTGTGTGTGTAACTGTGTGTGTGTGTGTGACTGTGTGTGTGTGTGACTGTGTGTGTGTAGAGCCGTGGAGGGCTGTAGTTCTGCTAGAGGAGGGGCTGTGTGTGTGTGTGACTGTGTGTGTGTGTGACTGTGTGTGTGACTGTGTGTGTGTAGAGCCGTGGAGGGCTGTAGTTCTGCTAGAGAAGGGGCTGTGTGTGTGTGTGACTGTGTGTGTGTGTGACTGTGTGTGTGACTGTGTGTGTGTAGAGCCGTGGAGGGCTGTAGTTCTGCTAGAGGAGGGGCTGTGTGTGTGTGTGACTGTGTGTGTGTGTGACTGTGTGTGTGACTGTGTGTGTGTAGAGCCGTGGAGGGCTGTAGTTCTGCTAGAGAAGGGGCTGTGTGTGTGTGTGACTGTGTGTGTGTGTGACTGAGTGTGTGACTGTGTGTGTGTAGAGCCGTGGAGGGCTGTAGTTCTGCTAGAGGAGGGACTGTGTGTGTGTGACTATTTGTGTGTGACTGTGTGTGTGTGACTGTGTGTGTGTGTGTGACTGTGTGTGTGTGTGTGACTGTGTGTGTGTGACTCTGACTGTGTGTGTGTGACTGTGTGTGTAGAGCCGTGGAGGGCTGTAGTTCTGCTGGAGGAGGGACTGTGTGTGTGTGACTGTGTGTGTGTGACTGTGTTAGGTGCTCGCTAACAGCACTTGCCCCTACAGTCTGTTAAGGCTATATGGGGGATCTTTGTCTTTATCTTTGTGTGACTGTGTGTGTGTGACTGTGTGTTACTGTGTGGGTGTGTGTGACTGTGTGTGTGTGACTATTTGTGTGTGACTGTGTGTGTGTGTGTGACTGTGTGTGTGTGACTCTGTGACTGTGTGTGTGACTGTGTGTGTGTAGAGCCGTGGAGGGCTGTAGTTCTGCTGGAGGAGGGACTGTGTGTGTGTGGCTGTGTGTGTGTGACTGTGTGTTACTGTGTGGGTGTGTGTGACTGTGTGTGTGTGACTATTTGTGTGTGACTGTCTGTGTGTGACTCTGTGTGTGTGACTCTGTGTGTGTGACTCTGTGTGTGTGACTGTGACTGTGTGTGTGACTGTAACTGTGACTGTGTGTGTGTGACTGTGTGTGACTGTGTGTGTGACTGTGTGTGTGTAGAGCCGTGGAGGGCTGTAGTTCTGCTAGAGGAGGGACTGTGTGTGTGACTGTGTGTGTGTGTGACTGTGTGTGTGACTGTGTGTGTGTGACTGTGTGTGACTGTGTGTGTGACTGTGTGTGTGTAGAGCCGTGGAGGGCTGTAGTTCTGCTAGAGGAGGGGCTGTCCCACAGCCCGTCAAGTGCCCAGCTGAAGCTTCTTCTGCTGCGGCTGTACGCGGCGGCTGGGGCGTTCACACCCTGTGCTGAACTCTACACTTCACTGGACGCCAAGCACGTCCAGCACGAGACCATCGGGTGTGAACACACACACAGTCACACACACACCTACACACACAGTCACACACACACACCACGGCTGGGGCGTTCACACCCTGTGCTGAACTCTACACATCACTGGACGCCAAGCACGTCCAGCACGAGACCATCGGGTGTGAACACACAGTCACACAGTGACACACACACCTACACACACCTACACACACACACACCTACACACCACGGCTGGGGCGTTCACACCCTGTGCTGAACTCTACACATCACTGGACGCCAAGCACGTCCAGCACGAGACCATCGGGTGTGAACACACACACACAGACAGTCACACACACACACACACCACGGCTGGGGCGTTCACACCCTGTGCTGAACTCTACACATCACTGGACGCCAAGCACGTCCAGCACGAGACCATCGGGTGTGAACACACACACAGACACACCTACACACACCTACACACACAGTCACACACACACCTACACACCACGGCTGGGGCGTTCACACCCTGTGCTGAACTCTACACATCACTGGACGCCAAGCACGTCCAGCACGAGACCATCGGGTGTGAACACACACACAGTCACACACACAGTCACACACACAGTCACACCACGGCTGGGGCGTTCACACCCTGTGCTGAACTCTACACATCACTGGACGCCAAGCACGTCCAGCACGAGACCATCGGGTGTGAACACACAGTCACACACAGTGACACACACACCTACACACACCTACACACACACACACCTACACACCACGGCTGGGGCGTTCACACCCTGTGCTGAACTGTACACCTCACTGGACGCCAAGCACGTCCAGCATGAGACTATCGGGTGTGAACACACACACAGTCACACAGTGACACACACACCTACACACACCTACACACACACACAGTGACACACAGTCACACACACACCTACACACACACACAGTGACACACAGTCACACACACACAGTCACACACACACCTACACAACAACAACAACAACAACAACCGCCATTCGCCACTAAGTGGCGGTGACGTCACCACGACGCTTGTGCCAGGCTATGTGCACCCTGAGGCCACGTGAAGTGTCGAACGCCCGCTGGCAGGAGGTCACGGGGCAGACCCAGGTGCCACGGGTCGACTGACTGAGATGACTGGCTGATGCACCACCTGTGCCCCCTACTGTGCCAACCTGCTGTGCTTTAGCCACCCGGCGCTCCGCTCGCTGTTGTGAGCGTCGCTCCTCCGCCCTCCGTTGTTGTTGGAGGGCGACTGCCTCCAACTGCCCAGTAGCATCCTTCACGAGCCTCCTCCACAGAGGCCGATCTTGACACCGCTGGTACCAGTCATCGGCAAGTCCACTCAGCTCCACGTCCTCCTGTACCACATCACTCCATCTCTTCTCTAGCCCGTGCCGCGCCCGCTTAGCCCCCTCAATCCGGCCAAACAAAAGCTGTTTCGGCATGCGGTGGCTGGGCATGCGGGCTACATGACCCAGCCATCGCAGCCTTGCCTGCCGGAGGAGCTCACCGATGGGACCCTGCCCAGATCTTTCAAGGATTTGTGAGCTCCTCACACAATCCAGTCTGGTTAAACCCAGGATGGATCGTAGGCAGGTCAGCCTAAATGTTTCTAACCGGCGAAGATGTTCCATTAGGGGGGTCCACGTTTCGCAAGCGTAGAGAAGGGAGGGAATGACCGTGGCCGAGAAGACCTGAAGCTTAGTGCGGAGCGACAGACCAGGTAGCTTCCACACAGCGTTACGCAACCGATGAAAAGATATTGCCGCTCGACTGATTCGGAGTGAGACCTCTGCTGTTAAACTGGAGCCAGTCATAAGCACACTGCCCAGGTATGGGAAACTCTCCACTCTCTCCACAACTGCCCCATCACCGATTGGGAGTTGTGGGGGTGGAGTGTCCGATGGTACAAAATACCCAGGCAGGTGCTTAGTTTTGGTGGGGCTGATGGTAAGGCCCCACCTCTTAGTGGCACGCTCCAGTCTCAGCAGCAGCGTCTCCAACTCCTCCTCTGACTGAGCAGCTATTACCAAGTCATCAGCATACATAACGTGGTTGAGCAATAGGGAGCCATCCCTTGACCGCACCCGGGCATCGATTAGCCTCCCATTATATCTGTACCATATGGAGATTCCCCCGGTACAGCTATTGAAGGCTTCACGAACTACGTGGTCAAAATAGATGTTAAATAATGTGGGAGCCAGAGGACATCCCTGTCGCACCCCAAGGTGTACAGGGAATGGCTCTGACTCCCGGCCACGTAGTTTTACCCGGGCCCGCTCACCATCATGAAGGTCCTTAATGATCGTGAGCAGAGGGTCAGGTACTCCAAAAGCACGAAGAACGACCCAGAGCCCAGGCCTACTGATGGTATCATAGGCCTTGACCAGGTCAATAAAGCAGAGATGTAGGTCTTGTTGGAATTCCCTACACCTCTGCTGTAGCAGACGGACAGAAAATATGGCATCTGTGCAGGACCGCCCTTTCCTGAAACCGCATTGGGGCTCCGCAAGCCTCTCCTCAGCGTGCCTGGCAAGGCGATGCTGAATAATCCTTGCCAGGACCTTTCCCGGCACACTGAGGAGTGAGATGCCCCTGTAGTTGTTACAGTCTGTGCGGTCCCCCTTCTTAAAAAGGGGGACCACCAGGGCATCCTTCCAATCCTGCGGAACCCGTCCAGTGGTCCAGACTGTTGTTATGATGTCATATAGGGCAGTCTGTGCACAAACGCCACCCTCCCTCAGCATTTCGCTTGGGAGATCATCTCTGCCCGCTGCCTTTCCTGGTCTCAGACTCCGGATCGCCTTCAATACTTCCTCAGCAGATGGCACCTCAGCCAGCCACTCACAGGGGGTGACTTCATCCAATATTTGAGGCACCGCAGCCTCAGCAGGGTCATCCTCACCCTGTGCCACGATGTTTTCCTGGCTGTGGGATTTTCCCTCCCCCAGGACCTCACAGAAATGCTCAGCAAATCTGCGAACCTGTTCCTGGGGGTCGGAAATTGGATCACCGTTTTTTCCCCTAATGATGGTAATAGGTGTGGCGCTGCAGGTTACTCTTTTGATGGAGTTAAATAGCGATTTGTGATCACGGGCCACTGAGGCAGACTCCATCTCCTCAGCAACCCGCGACCACCACCCATCCTTGCAGCGCCTCACGGCTCTCCGAACCTCCGAGCGAAGGCTGCGGTAAGCCTCCTCATTCTCTGACGTGGGATTCTGTAGCCGATGACAGTGGGCCTGTCGCTTTTTCTCAACCATCCTGAACAACTCCTCTGTCATCCAGGGTGTCTGGGGAGGTCTGGACCGCGTACCCAAAGCAGCCATTGCAGCTGCATGAGTCACAGTCCTAAACCTCGCCCATTTACCCTCGACATCAGGAGGAGTCGGGGACGATGCTAATCCCAGCCGCAAGCGATGATGAAATTCTCGCTTGCAACTTTCATCAGATAACTGAGACCAGGCCACTTTAGGTTGGAATGGGGTCCTGGGTGTACACCCACCACCGGAGTGGAAGAATGGCAGGCGCATCTTACAGATGACTAGTCGATGGTCAGAGGGCAGATCAGCTCCACGGTAGGTCCTGGTGTCAAGGACATGGGCTCGCATTCGCTGGTCCGTCACTATGTAGTCCAGCAGATGTTCTTGCTTGGACCCGGCATGCATCCATGATGTTGTGTGGATGCGCCGATGCCGGAACAGCGTGTTGGTAATTACAAGCCCATGGGCTGCACAAAAATCTAGCAGCCTCCTACCGTTGTTATTGAGCTGATCTGGCCCATGCCCTCCAATCACTCCAGACCAGGTGCCAGTATCATGACCAACTCGGGCATTGAAGTCACCCAACATGATGACTCTATCCCGAGGGGCCACTTTAGCCAGCACCTGTGACAGGAGGTCATAGAAGGCATCTGACTCATCGGCTTTGCCTGCATCCCTCCACGGATGTTCATCTTCGGTGGGGGCATAAGTAACCACGACCACCATTCCTCGCCTCCGGTTGATGGGAAGGCGAGCCCAAAGTAGCCTGGGGCTTACAGCTTCCCACACCTCACCGCCACGCTCCCACGCCCCCTTCATTCTTTTATTCAAAAGAAGACCCACACCCTGTTGTTTGGCAGTCTGCTGCCCCGAGTAGAGGACTGTCCACCCCTCATGGTGGCAGGAGCCAGAGCCGGTCCACCGGACCTCCTGAATGCCGCATAGATCCAGGCGGTACCGGTCCAGCTCCCGACAGAGGAGTGGCAGCCTCTCCTCTGCAGTGAGCGTTCGAACATTCCACGTGGCCACCCGTAGTGGCTTTTCGTTGTTTCTGGAGTAGCCCCGAGGGTAGGTATTCAATCTCCTGGCTCCGCCAATTGGGGTTTGGCCAGGAGACGTCATAGACGCCTGGCCCCCCGGGGCCTCCGGCACAAGCTTAGTTGTTACATATTTCACTTTAATTCGTGGTTTTGTGGTAATTAATTGAAGGTGGAGGGGTTACCAGCCCCTCGCACCCGTCCAGAGCCCCCGTTTAGCCCCTGTGGTGGACACATATGCCATGAGGGGAGGAGCCAATCAAAATTGGAACTCCCCCCACAGCACTGTCCACGACAGAGTTGCCCGTCCGGCACCGCGAGGAGGTAGGGGGTTGTTTTGCCGGACTACACACACACACAGTCACACACAGTCACACACACACAGTCACACACACACCTACACACACACAGTCACACACACACACACACAGTCACACACACAGTCACCCCACGGCTGGGGCGTTCACACCCTGTGCTGAACTCTACACCTCACTGGACGCCAAGCACGTCCAGCACGAGACCATCGGGTGTGAACACACAGTCACACACAGTGACACACACACACACCTACAACAACAACAACAACCGCCATTCGCCACTAAGTGGCGGTGACGTCACCACGACGCTTGTGCCAGGCTATGTGCACCCTGAGGCCACGTGAAGTGTCGAACGCCCGCTGGCAGGAGGTCACGGGGCAGACCCAGGTGCCACGGGTCGACTGACTGAGATGACTGGCTGATGCACCACCTGTGCCCCCTACTGTGCCAACCTGCTGTGCTTTAGCCACCCGGCGCTCCGCTCGCTGTTGTGAGCGTCGCTCCTCCGCCCTCCGTTGTTGTTGGAGGGCGACTGCCTCCAACTGCCCAGTAGCATCCTTCACGAGCCTCCTCCACAGAGGCCGATCTTGACACCGCTGGTACCAGTCATCGGCAAGTCCACTCAGCTCCACGTCCTCCTGTACCACATCACTCCATCTCTTCTCTAGCCCGTGCCGCGCCCGCTTAGCCCCCTCAATCCGGCCAAACAAAAGCTGTTTCGGCATGCGGTGGCTGGGCATGCGGGCTACATGACCCAGCCATCGCAGCCTTGCCTGCCGGAGGAGCTCACCGATGGGACCCTGCCCAGATCTTTCAAGGATTTGTGAGCTCCTCACACAATCCAGTCTGGTTAAACCCAGGAAGGATCGTAGGCAGGCCAGCCTAAATGTTTCTAACCGGCGAAGATGTTCCATTAGGGGGGTCCACGTTTCGCAAGCGTAGAGAAGGGAGGGAATGACCGTGGCCGAGAAGACCTGAAGCTTATTGCGGAGCGACAGACCAGGTAGCTTCCACACAGCGTTACCCAACCGATGAAAAGATATTGCCGCTCGACTGATTTGGAGTGAGACCTCTGCTGTTAAACTGGAGCCAGTCATAAGCACACTGCCCAGGTATGGGAAACTCTCCACTCCACAACTGCCCCATCACCGATTGGGAGTTGTGGGGGTGGAGTGTCCGATAGTACAAAATACCCAGGCAGGTGCTTAGTTTTGGTGGGGCTGATGGTAAGGCCCCACCTCTTAGTGGCACGCTCCAGTCTCAGCAGCAGCGTCTCCAACTCCTCCTCTGGATGAGCAGGTATTACCAAATCATCAGCATATATAACGTGGTTGAGCAATAGGGAGCCATCCCTTGACCGCACCCGGGCATCGATCAGCCTCCCATTATATCTGTACCATATGGAGATTGCCCTGGTACAGCTATTGAAGGCTTCACGAACTACGTCGTCAAAATAGATGTTAAATAATGTGGGAGCCAGAGGACATCCCTGTCACACCCCAAGGTGTACAGGGAATGGCTCTGACTCCCGGCCACATAGTTTTACCCGGGCCCGCTCACCATCATGAAGGACCTTAATGATCGTGAGCAGAGGGTCAAGTACTCCAAAAGCACGAAGAACAACCCAGAGCCCAGGCCTACTGATGGTATCATGGGCCTTTTTTGATGGAGTTAAATAGAGATTTGTGATCACGGGCCACTGAGGCAGACTCCATCTCCTCAGCAACCCGCGACCACCACCCATCCTTGCAGTGCCTCACGGCTCTCCGAACCTCCGAGCGAAGGCTGCGGTAAGCCTCCTCATTCTTTGACGTGGGATTCTGTAGCCGATGACAGTGGGCCTGTCGCTTTTTCTCAACCATCCTGAACACCTCTGTCAGCCAGGGTCTCTGGGGAGGTCTGGACCGCGTACCCAAAGCAGCCATTGCAGCTGCATGAGTCACAGTCCTAAACCTCGCCCATTTACCCTCGACATCAGGAGGAGTCGGGGACGATGCCAATCCCAGCCGCAAGCGATGATGAAATTCTCGCTTGCAACTTTCATCAGATAACTGAGACCAGGCCACTTTAGGTTGGAATGGGGTCCTGGGTGTACACCCACCACCGGAGTGGAAGAATGGCAGGCGCATCTTACAGATGACTAGTCGATGGTCAGAGGGCAGATCAGCTCCACGGTAGGTCCTGGTGTCAAGGACATGGGCTCGCATCCGCTGGTCCGTCACTATGTAGTCCAGCAGATGTTCTTGCTTGGACCCGGCATGCATCCATGATGTTGTGTGGATGCGCCGATGCTGGAACAGCGTGTTGGTAATTACAAGCCCATGGGCTGCACAAAAATCTAGCAGCCTCCTACCGTTTTTATTGAGCTGATCTGGCCCATGCCCTCCAATCACTCCAGACCAGGTGCCAGCATCATGACCCACTCGGGCATTGAAGTCACCCAACATGATGACTCTATCCCAAGGGGCCACTTTAGCCAGCACCTGTGACAGGAGGTCATAGAAGGCATCTGACTCATCGGCTTTGCCTGCATCCCTTCACGGATGTACGTCTTCGGTGGGGGCATAAGTAACCACGACCACCACTCCTCGCCTCCGGTCGATGGGAAGGCGAGCCCAAAGTAGCCTGGGGCTTACAGCTTCCCACACCTCACCGCCACGCTCCCACGCCCCCTTCATTCTTTTGTTCAAAAGAAGAGCCACACCCTGTTGTTTGGCAGTCTGCTGCCCCGAGTAGAGGACTGTCCACCCCTCATCGTGGCAGGAGCCAGAGCCGGTCCACCGGACCTCCTGAATGCCGCATAGATCCAGGCTGTACCGGTCCAGCTCCCGACAGAGGAGTGGCAGCCTCTCCTCTGCAGTGAGCGTTTGAACATTCCACGTGGCCACACGAAGTGGTTTTTAGTTGTTTCTGGAGGAGCCCCGAGGGTAGAGATTCAATCTCCTGGCTCCGCCAATTGGGGTTTGGCCAGGAGACGTCATAGACGCCTGGCCCCCCGGGGCCTCCGGCACAAGCTTATTAGTTACATATTTCAGTTTAACTCTTGGTTTAGTGATAATTAATTGAAGGTGGAGGGGTTACCAGCCCCTCACACCCGTCCAGAGCCCCCGTTTAGCCCCTGTAGTGGACACAGACGCCATGAGGGGAGGAGCCAATCGGAATTGGCCCTCCCCCCACAGCACTGTCCACGAGAGAGTTGCCCGTCCGGCACCGCGAGGAGGTAGGGGGTTGTTTTGTACACACACACACACACTGACACACACACAGTCACACACGCACCTGCACACACACACACATGCACCTACACACACAGCCTGCTAGAGGCTACCTGGGGGATCTTTGTCTGTGTGTAGGTGCTGCTACTCGCTACTAACTGCACTTGCCCCTACAGCGTGCTAGAGGCTACCTGGGGGATCTTTGTCTGTGTGAAACTGCACTTGCCCCTACAGCGTGCTAGAGGCTACCTGGGGCATCTTTGTCTTGACAGCTACCTGCTGACGCGGTACGGCGAGGCTCTCGGTCAGTTCTCGGCAGCGTCTCAGGCGTACTCAGCGGTGTTACGATTCCTCCACTCCAACCAGAAGGACGTGGGTCACTCACTCAGTCACTCACTCAGTCACTCACTCAGTCACTCACTCAGTCACTACTCAGCGGTGTTACGATTCCTCCACTCCAACCAGAAGGACGTGGGTCACTCACTCAGTCACTCACTCAGTCACTACTCAGCGGTGTTACGATTCCTCCACTCCAACCAGAAGGACGTGGGTCACTCACTCAGTCACTCACTCAGTCACTACTCAGCGGTGTTACGATTCCTCCACTCCAACCAGAAGGACGTGGGTCACTCACTCAGTCACTCACTCAGTCACTACTCAGCGGTGTTACGATTCCTCCACTCCAACCAGAAGGACGTGGGTCACTCACTCAGTCACTCACTCAGTCACTACTCAGCGGTGTTACGATTCCTCCACTCCAACCAGAAGGACGTGGGTCACTCACTCAGTCACTCACTCAGTCACTCACTCACTCAGTCACTCAGTCACTCACTCAGTCACTCAGTCACTCACTCACTCACTCAGTCACTCACTCAGTCACTCACTCAGTCACTCACTCACTCACTCAGTCACTCACTCACTCACTGAGTCACTCACTCAGTCACTCACTCAGTCACTCACTCAGTCACTACTCAGCGGTGTTACGATTCCTCCACTCCAACCAGAAGGACGTGGGTCACTCACTCAGTCACTCACTCAGTCACTCACTCAGTCACTCACTCAGTCACTACTCAGCGGTGTTACGATTCCTCCACTCCAACCACAAGGACGTGGGTCACTCAGTCACTCACTCAGTCACTCACTCAGTCACTACTCAGCGGTGTTACGATTCCTCCACTCCAACCAGAAGGACGTGGGTCACTCACTCAGTCACTCACTCAGTCACTCACTCAGTCACTCACTCAGTCACTACTCAGCGGTGTTACGATTCCTCCACTCCAACCAGAAGGACGTGGGTCACTCACTCAGTCACTCACTCAGTCACTCACTCACTCAGTCAGTCACTCAGTCACTCAGTCACTCACTCACTCAGTCACTCACTCACTCAGTCACTCAGTCAGTCACTCACTCAGTCACTACTCATCGGTGTTACGATTCCTCCACTCCAACCAGAAGGACGTGGGTCACTCACTCAGTCACTCACTCACTCAGTCACTACTCAGCGGTGTTACGATTCCTCCACTCCAACCAGAAAGACGTGGGTCACTCACTCAGTCACTCACTCAGTCACTCACTCAGTCACTCAGTCACTCACTCAGTCACTCAGTCAGTCACTCAGTCACTCACTGAATCACTCACTCAGTCACTCACTCACACACTCAGTCACTCACTCAGTCACTCACTCACTCAGTCACTCACTCACTCACTCAGTCACTCACTCACTCACTCAGTCACTCAGTCACTACTCATCGGTGTTACGATTCCTCCACTCCAACCAGAAAGACGTGGGTCACTCACTCAGTCACTCAGTCACTCAGTCAGTCAGTCAGTCACTCAGTCACTCACTCAGTCACTCACTGAGTCACTCACTCAGTCACTCAGTCACTCAGTTACTCACTCACTCACTCAGTCACTACTCATCGGTGTTACGATTCCTTCACTCCAACCAGAAAGACGTGGGTCACTCACTCACTCAGTCACTCACTCACTCACTCAGTCAGTCACTCAGTCACTCAGTCACTCACTCAGTCACTCACTCAGTCACTCACTCACTGAGTCACTCAGTCAGTCACTCAGTCACTACTCATCGGTGTTACGATTCCTCCACTCCAACCAGAAGGACGTGGGTCACTCACTCACTCAGTCACTCACTCACTCAGTCACTCAGTCACTCACTCACTCAGTCACTCAGTCACTCACTCAGTCACTACTCAGCGGTGTTACGATTCCTCCACTCCAACCAGAAGGACGTGGGTCACTCACTCAGTCACTCACTCAGTCACTCACTCACTCACTCAGTCACTACTCAGCGGTGTTACGATTCCTCCACTCCAACCAGAAGGACGTGGGTCACTCACTCAGTCACTCACTCAGTCACTCACTCACTCAGTCAGTCACTCAGTCACTCAGTCACTCACTCACTCAGTCACTCACTCACTCAGTCACTCAGTCAGTTACTCACTCAGTCACTACTCATCGTTGTTACGATTCCTCCACTCCAACCAGAAGGACGTGGGTCACTCACTCAGTCACTCACTCACTCACTCAGTCACTACTCAGCGGTGTTACGATTCCTCCACTCCAACCAGAAAGACGTGGGTCACTCACTCAGTCACTCACTCAGTCACTCACTCAGTCACTCAGTCACTCACTCAGTCACTCAGTCACTCAGTCAGTCACTCAGTCACTCACTGAATCACTCACTCAGTCACTCACTCACACACTCAGTCACTCACTCAGTCACTCACTCACTCAGTCACTCACTCACTCACTCAGTCACTCACTCACTCACTCAGTCACTCAGTCACTACTCATTGGTGTTACGATTCCTCCACTCCAACCAGAAAGACGTGGGTCACTCACTCAGTCACTCAGTCACTCAGTCAGTCAGTCAGTCACTCAGTCACTCACTCAGTCACTCACTGAGTCACTCACTCAGTCACTCAGTCACTCAGTTACTCACTCACTCACTCAGTCACTACTCATCGGTGTTACGATTCCTTCACTCCAACCAGAAAGACGTGGGTCACTCACTCACTCAGTCACTCACTCACTCACTCAGTCAGTCACTCAGTCACTCACTCAGTCACTCACTCAGTCACTCACTCACTGAGTCACTCAGTCAGTCACTCAGTCACTACTCATCGGTGTTACGATTCCTCCACTCCAACCAGAAGGACGTGGGTCACTCACTCACTCAGTCACTCACTCACTCGGTCACTCAGTCACTCACTCACTCACTCAGTCACTCACTCAGTCACTCAGTCACTCACTCACTCACTCAGTCACTCGCTCAGTCACTCAGTCACTCAGTCACTCACTCACTCACTCAGTCACTCACTCAGTCACTCACTCAGTCACTCAGTCACTGAGTCACTCAGTCACTCAGTCACTACTCATCGGTGTTACGATTCCTCCACTCCAACCAGAAAGACGTGAGTCACTCAGTCACTCACTCAGTCACTCACTCAGTCACTCACTCACTCAGTCACTCACTCACTCAGTCACTCAGTCAGTCACTCACTCAGTCACTACTCATCGGTGTTACGATTCCTTCACTCCAACCAGAAAGACGTGGGTCACTCACCTAGTCACTCACTCACTCAGTCACTCACTCAGTCACTCACTCAGTCACTCACTCAGTCACTCAGTCACTCACTCACTCAGTCACTCACTCAGTCACTCAGTCAGTCACTCAGTTACTCACTCACTGAGTCACTCACTCAGTCACTCACTCACTCAGTCACTCACTCAGTCACTCACTCCTCACTCACTCAGTCACTCACTCAGTCACTCACTCACTCAGTCACTCACTCAGTCACTCACTCACTCAGTCACTCACTCAGTCAGTCACTCACTCAGTCACTACTCAGTCACTCACTCACTCACTCAGTCACTCACTCAGTCACTCACTGAGTCACTCACTCAGTCACTCACTCACTCACTCACCCACTCACTCACCCACCCACCCACTCACTCACCCACTCACTCACCCACTCACCCACCCACCCACCCACTCACCCACCCACCCACCCACTGTCTCTCTCACCCACACCCACTCACCCACACTCACTGTCTCTCTCACCCACCCACCCACCCACTCACCCACCCGCCCACCCACACACACTCACACTCTCTCTCACCCACCCACCCACTCACTCACTCACACTCTCTCTCTCACCCACCCACCCACCCACTCACTCACCCACCCACCCACACACTCACACTCTCTCTCACCCACCCACCCACTCACCCACTCACTCACCCACCCACCCACACACTCACACTCTCTCTCACCCACCCACTCACACTCTCTCTCACCCACCCACTCACCCACACTCACTCACTGTCACTCACTCACCCACCCACCCACTCACTCACTCACACTCTCTCTCACCCACCCACCCACTCACAAACACTCTCACCCACCCACCCACTCACCCACTCACTCACCCACCCACCCACACACTCACACTCTCTCTCACCCACCCACTCACACTCTCTCTCACCCACCCACTCACCCACACTCACTCACTGTCACTCACTCACTGTCACTCACTCACCCACCCACACACACTCACTCACTCTCTCACCCACTCACTCACACACTCACTCTCTCACCCACCCACTCACACTCTCTCCCACCCCCACCGTTCCCACCGCCCCCCCCGCCCAGACGTCTGAGTACGTCATCCAGGCCTTCAAGTTCGGGGCCTTCCACAAAGTGCCGGAGCTTGTGGCCTTCCGTCAGCGGCTGGAGAACTCCCTTCACTTCGCCACGGTGCAGACGGAGAGAGCCCTGCTGCAGATCTTCCTGGAGGGAGACACGTGAGTGGGGAGACACGGGGAGGAGACACGGGGGGACACGGGGAGACACGGGGGAGACACGGGGGAGAGACACGGGGGGAGAGACACGGGGGGAGACACGGGGGGACACGGGGAGACACGAGGAGACACGGGGAGACACGGGGGGGAGACACGGGGAGACACGGGGAGACACGGGGGGGAGACACGGGGAGACACGGGGAGACACGGGGAGAGAGACGGGGAGACACGGGGGGACACGGGGAGACACGAGGAGACACGGGGAGACACGGGGAGACACGGGGAGACACGGGGAGAGAGAGACACGGGGAGACACGGGGGAGACACGGGGAGACACGGGGAGACACGGGGAGACACGGGGAGACACGGGGAGAGAGAGACACGGGGTGGCCTTCCCTCAGCGGCTGGAGAACTCCCTTCACTTCGCCACGGTGCAGACGGAGAGAGCGCTGCTGCAGATCTTCCTGGAGGGAGACACGTGAGTGGGGAGACACGGGGAGGAGACACGGGGGGACACGGGGAGACACGGGGGAGACACGGGGGGGAGACACGGGGAGACACGGGGAGACGGGGGAGAGACACGGGGAGACACGGGGAGACACGGTGAGACACGGGGAGACACGGGGAGACACGGGGGAGAGACACGGGGAGACACGGGGAGACACGGGGAGACACGGGGAGACACGGGGAGACACGGGGGAGAGACACGGGGAGAGACACGGGGAGACACGGGGAGACACGGGGAGACACGGGGAGACACGGGGGAGACACGGGGAGACACGGTGAGACACGGGGGAGAGACATGGGGGAGAGACACGGGGAGACACAGGGGAGAGACACGGGGGGAGAGACACGGGGAGAAACGGAGTGAGAGACATGGGGGAGAGACACGGGGAGACACGGGGAGACACGGGGGAGAGACACGGGGAGACACGGGGGGAGAGAAACGGGGGGAGAGACACCTTGAGAGAGACACGGAGGAGAGACACGGGGGAGAGACACGGGGGGAGAGACACGGGGGGGGAGAGACATGGGGGGGGAGAGACACGGGGGGGGAGAGACACGGAGGAGAGACACGGGGGGAGAGACACGGGGGGAGAGACACGGGGGGAGAGACACGGGGGGAGAGACACGGGGGGAGAGACACGGGGGGAGAGACACGGGGGGAGAGACACTGTGACACTGTGTCTGTCACTGTGTGTGTACCACACCTATTACCATCATTAGGGGAAAAAACGGTGATCCAATCTCCGAACCCCAGGAACAGGTTTGCAGATTTGCTGAGCATTTCTGTGAGGTCCTGGGGGAGGGAAAATCCCTCAGCCAGGAAAACATCGTGGCACAAAGTGAGGATGACCCTGCTGAGGCTGCGGTGCCTCAAATATTGGAAGAAGTCACCCCCTGTGAGTGGCTGGCTGAGGTGCCATCTGTTGAGGAAGTACTGAAGGCGATCCGGAGTCTGAGACCAGGAAAGGCAGCGGGCAGAGATGATCTCCCAAGCGAAATGCTGAGGGAGGGTGACGTTTGTGCACAGACTGCCCTATATGACATCATAACAACGGTCTGGACCACTGGACGGGTTCCGCAGGATTGGAAGGATGCCCTGGTGGTCCCCCTTTTTAAGAAGGGGGACCGCACAGACTGTAACAACTACAGGGGCATCTCACTCCTCAGTGTGCTGAGGAGAGGCTTGCGGAGCCCCAATGCGGTTTCTGGAAAGGGCGGTCCTGCACAGATGCCATATTTTCTGTCCGTTTGCTACAGCAGAGGTGTAGGGAATTCCAACAAGACCTACATCTCTGCTTTATTGACCTGGTCAAGGCCTATGATACCATCAGTAGGCCTGGGCTCTGGGTTGTTATTCGTGCTTTTGGAGTCCCTGACCCTCTGCTCACGATCATTAAGGACCTTCATGATGGTGAGCGGGCCCGGGTAAAACTACGTGGCCGGGAGTCAGAACCATTCCCTGTACACCTTGGGGTGCGACAGGGATGTCCTCTGGCTCCCACATTATTTAACATCTATTTTGACCACGTAGTTCGTGAAGCCTTCAATAGCTGTACCAGGGGAATCTCCATATGGTACAGATATAATGGGAGGCTAATCGATGCCCGGGTGCGGTCAAGGGATGGCTCCCTATTGCTCAACCACGTTATGTATGCTGATGATTTGGTAATAGCTGCTCAGTCAGAGGAGGAGTTGGAGACGCTGCTGCTGAGACTGGAGCGTGCCACTAAGAGGTGGGGCCTTACCATCAGCCCCACCAAAACTAAGCACCTGCCTTGGTATTTTGTACCATCGGACACTCCACCCCCACAACTCCCAATCAGTGATGGGGCAGTTGTGGAGAGAGTGGAGAGTTTCCCATACCTGGGCAGTGTGCTTATGACTGGCTCCAGTTTAACAGCAGAGGTCTCACTCCGAATCAGTCGAGCGGCAATATCTTTTCATCGGTTGCGTAACGCTGTGTGGAAGCTACCTGGTCTGTCGCTCCGCACTAAGCTTCAGGTCTTCTCGGCCACGGTCATTCCCTCCCTTCTCTACGCTTGCGAAACGTGGACCCCCCTAATGGAACATCTTCGCCGGTTAGAAACATTTAGGCTGGCCTGCCTACGATCCATCCTGGGTTTAACCAGACTAGATTGTGTGAGGAGCTCACAAATCCTTGAAAGATCTGGGCAGGGTCCCATCGATGAGCTCCTCCGGCAGGCAAGGCTGCGATGGCTGGGTCATGTAGCCCGCATGCCCAGCCACCGCATGCCGAAACAGCTTTTGTTTGGCCGGATTGAGGGGGCTAAGCGGGCGCGGCACGGGCTAGAGAAGAGATGGAGTGATGTGGTACAGGAGGACGTGGAGCTGAGTGGACTTGCCGATGACTGGTACCAGCGGTGTCAAGATCGGCCTCTGTGGAGGAGGCTCGTGAAGGATGCTACTGGGCAGTTGGAGGCAGTCACCCTCCAACAACAACGGAGGGCGGAGGAGCGATGCTCAGAACAACGAGCGGAGCGCCGGGTGGCTAAAGCACAGCAGGTTGGCACAGTAGGGGGCACAGGTGGTGCATCAGCCAGTCATCTCAGTCAGTCGACCCGTGGCACCTGGGTCTGCCCAGTGACCTCCTGCCAGCGGGCGTTCGACACTTCACGTGGCCTCACGGTGCACATAGCCTGGCACAAGCGTCGTGGTGACGTCACCGCCACTTAGTGGCGAATGGCGGTTGTTGTTGGTTGTTGTTGTGTGTGACACTGTGTATGTGTGTAGTGTGAGTGTTCTACAGGAGTGTGTGTGACTGTGTGTAACTGTGTGTGTAGTGTGAGTGTTCTACAGGAGTGTGTGTGTGTGTGACTGTGTGTGTGTGTGACTGTGTGTGTGTGACACTGTGACTGTGTGTGTATAGTGCGAGTGTTCTACAGGAGTGTGTGCGTGCTCTGGGGTTGACTGTGTGTGTGACTGTGTGTATGTGTATGTGTGTAGTGTGAGTGTTCTACAGGAGTGTGTGTGTGTGTGTGACACTGTATGTGTGTGTGTAGTGTGAGTGTTCTACAGGAGTGTGTGCGTGCTCTGGGGTTGACTGTGTGTGTGTGAGACTGTGTAACTGTGTGTGTAGTGTGAGTGTTCTACAGGAGTGTGTGTGTGTGACTGTGTGTGTAGTGTGAGTGTTCTACAGGAGTGTGTGTGTAACTGTGTGTGTGTGTGACACTGTGTGTGTGTGTGTGTGACTGTGTGTAACTGTGTGTGTAGTGTGAGTGTTCTACAGGAGTGTGTGTGTGACACTGTGTATGTGTGTGTAGTGTGAGTGTTCTACAGGAGTGTGTGTGTGTGTGTGACACTGTGTGTGTGTGACTGTGTGTAACTGTGTGTAGTGTGAGTGTTCTACAGGAGTGTGTGTGACTGTGTGTGTGTGACTGTGTCACTGTGTGTGTGTGACACTGTGTATGTGTGTAGTGTGAGTGTTCTACAGGAGTGTGTGTGACTGTGTGTGTGTGTGACTGTGTCACTGTGTGTGTGTGTGACACTGTGTATGTGTGTAGTGTGAGTGTTCTACAGGAGTGTGTGTGTGACACTGTGTGACTGTGTGTGACTGTGTGTGTAGTGTGAGTGTTCTACAGGAGTGTGTGTGTGACTGTATGTGTGTGTGTGACACTGTGTATGTGTGTAGTGTGCGTGTTCTACAGGAGTGTGTGTGACTGTATGTGTGTAGTGTGAGTGTTCTACAGGAGTGTGTGTGTGACTGTGTGTGTGTAGTGTGAGTGTTCTACAGGAGTGTGTGTGTGACTGTATGTGTGTGTGTAGTGTGAGTGTTCTACAGGAGTGTGTGTGTGTAGTGTGAGTGTTCTACAGGAGTGTGTGTGTGACTGTATGTGTATGTGTGTAGTGTGAGTGTTCTACAGGAGTGTGTGTGTGTGTGACACTGTGTGTGTGTGTGACTGTGTGTGACTGTGTGTGTAGTGTGAGTGTTCTACAGGAGTGTGTGTGTGTGACTGTGTGTGTAGTGTGAGTGTTCTACAGGAGTGTGTGTGTGTGTGTGACTGTGTGTGTGACTGTGTGTGTAGTGTGAGTGTTCTACAGGAGTGTGTGTGACTGTGTCACTGTGTGTGTGTGACACTGTGTATGTGTGTAGTGTGAGTGTTCTACAGGAGTGTGTGCGTGCTCTGGGGTTGACTGTGTGTGTGTGTGACTGTGTGACTGTGTGTGTGTGCGTGACTGTGTGTATGTATGTGTGTGTAGTGTGAGTGTTCTACAGGAGTGTGTGTGTGTGTGACTGTGTGTGTCACTGTGTGTGTAGTGTGAGTGTTCTACAGGAGTGTGTGCGTGCTCTGGGGTTGACTGTGTGTGTGTGTGACTGTGTGACTGTGTGTGTGTGTGTGACTGTGTGTGACTGTGTGTAGTGTGAGTGTTCTACAGGAGTGTGTGCGTGCTCTGGGGTTGACTGCCCACTCCGACAACATCTGCTGGGACTCGCTGAGGGACAACAGAGACCTCGACCTCATCCTCTCCTGGAACCCCTCTGCTAGGTGGGAGTCCACCACTCTACATAGTCCACCTCTCTACATAGTCCACCACTCTACATAGTCCACCACTCTCTACATAGTCCACCACCACTCCACAGTCCACCACCACTCCACATAGTCCACCACTCTTCATAGTCCACCACCACTCTACAGAGTCCACCACTCTACATACAGAGTCCACCACTCACTCTCTGCATTGTCCACCACCACTCTCTACATAGTCCACCACTCTACATAGTCCACCACCACTCTCTACACAGTCCACCACCACTCTCTACATAGTCCACCACTCTACATAGTCCACCACCACTCTACATAGTCCACCACCACTCTATACAGTCCACCACCACTCTCTACATAGTCCACCACCACTCTACATAGTCCACCACTCTACATAGTCCACCACCACTCTCTACACAGTCCACCACCACTCTACATAGTCCACCACCACTCTCTACACAGTCCACCACTCACACTCTACATAGTCCACCACCACTCTACATAGTCCACCACTCTACATAGTCCACCACCACTCTCTACATAGTCCACCACCACTCTACATAGTCCACCACCACTCTCTACACAGTCCACCACTCACTCTCTACATAGTCCACCACCACTCTACATAGTCCACCACTCTACAGAGTCCACCATTCTCTACATAGTCCACCACTCACTCTCTACATAGTCCACCACCACTCTACATAGTCCACCACTCTCTACATAGTCCACCACCACTCTCTACATTGTCCACCACCACTATACATAGTCCACCACTCTACATAGTCCACCACTCTACAGAGTCCACCACTCACTCTCTACATAGTCCACCACTCTCTACATAGTCCACCACCACTCTACATAGTCCACCACTCTACATAGTCCACCACCTCTCTCTACACAGTCCACCACCACTCTACACAGTCCACCACTCATTCTCTACACAGTCCACCACTCACTCTATACATAGTTTACCACTCTACATAGTCCACCACCACTCTCTATACTCCACCATCACTCTACATAGTCCACCACTCTACATAGTCCACCACTCTACATAGTCCACCACCACTCTCTACATAGTCCACCGCCACTCACCACATAGTCCACCACTCTATACATAGTCCACCACTCTCTACATAGTCCACCACCACTCTCTACATAGTCCACCACCACTCTCTACATAGTCCACCACCACTCTCTACACAGTCCACCACTCACTCTCTACATAGTCCACCACCACTCTCTACAGAGTCTACCACTCTACATAGTCCACCACTCTCTACATAGTCCACCACCACTCTCTACATAGTCCACCACCACTCTCTACATAGTCCACCACCACTCTCTACACAGTCCACCACCACTCTCTACATAGTCCACCACCACTCTACATAGTCCACTCACTCTCTACATAGTCCACCACCACTCTCTACACAGTCCACCACCACTCTCTACATAGTCCACCACCACTCTACATAGTCCACTCACTCTCTACATAGTCCACCACCACTCTCTACACAGTCCACCACCACTCTCTACATAGTCCACCACTCTCTACATAGTCCACCACCACTCTCTACACAGTCCACCACCACTCTCTACATAGTCCACCACTCTCCACAGAGTCCACCACCACCACCACCACGACTGAGTCCACCAGCCCGCTTGCCGTGCTCCCCCAGGCTTGTGTCCGAGCTGTCCTGTCGCCAACGCTCTGTGCACGAGGAGCGACTTTGGCTGCGGCTGCGTTCTCTGCTGCTCCGCTCCATCGCCGCCATCGCAGCCTTCTGCCAGCCCCTCGCCGCCACCGCCGCTGCCGCAACAACAACAACAACAACATCAACAACAACGTCAACAACAACAACGTCAACAACAACGTCAACAACATCGTCAACCGCTAGGGCAGCTTCATCGCACAACGGCGTTAGCCAGGGCGGCGGCGCTGACGGTGACCCTGGCGACGAATCCTCGGCCCTTCGCTGCTTCGTGCCCATGCTGCGGGAACTCCGCGCCATGCACCAGCACCTGCTGCTTCAGCAGCAGCAGGAGCAGCAGGGGCAGCAGCAGGAGCAGGGGCAGGGGCAGGAGCACCTGCTGCTTCAGCAGCAGCAGGAGCAGCAGGGGCAGCAGCAGGAGCACCACCACCTGCTGCTTCAGCAGCAGCAGGAGCAGCAGGGGCAGCAGCAGGAGCACCACCACCTGCTGCTTCAGCAGCAGCAGGAGCAGCAGGGGCAGCAGGGGCAGGGGGACAGTGAAGACAACAACCACCAGCAGCACAACCACCACCACGGCCACCAGCAGCAGCAGCAACTTGAAGAAAGTCTCCAGCACCACCACCAGCAGCAGCAGCAGCAGGAACTTGAAGAAAGTCTCCAGCAGCTGCATTGCCGCCAGCAGCAGCAGCAGCTGACTGGGGTGGTGACCAACTCAGACTCGCTGGTGGTGAGTGGACATCATCAGCATCAGCAGCATCACCATCAGTATCATCATCAACATCATCAGCATCATCAGCACTCCGTATCATCATCAACATCATCAGCATCATCATCATCAGCAGCAGCACTCCGTCTGTGTGTCTGTGTGTGTGCAAAACAACCCCCTACCTCCTCGCGGTGCCGGACGGGCAACTCTGTCGTGGACAGTGCTGTGGGGGGAGGTCCAATTTTGATTGGCTCCTCCCCTCATGGCGTTTATAACCACCACAGGGGCTAAACGGGGGCTCTGGACGGGTGCGAGGGGCTGGTAACCCCTCCACCTTCAATTAATTACCACTAAACCACGAATTAAACTGAAATATGTAACTAATAAGCTTGTGCCGGAGGCCCCGGGGGGACAGGCGTCTATGACGTCTCCTGGCCAAACCCCAAATGGCGGAGCCAGGAGATTGAATACCTACCCTCGGGGCTCCTCCAGAAACAACGAAAAGCCACTACGGGTGGCCACGTGGAATGTCCGAATGCTCACTGCGGAGGAGAGGCTGCCACTCCTCTGTCGGGAGCTGGACCGGTACCGCCTGGATCTATGCGGCATTCAGGAGGTCCGGTGGACCGGCTCTGGCTCCTGCCACCATGAGGGGTGGACAGTCCTCTACTCGGGGCAGCAGACTGCCAAACAACAGGGTGTGGCTCTTCTTTTGAGCAAAAGAATGAAGGGGGCGTGGGAGCGTGGCGGTGAGGTGTGGGAAGCTGTAAGCCCCAGGCTACTTTGGGCTCGCCTTTCCATCAACCGGAGGCGAGGAATGGTGGTCGTGGTTACTTATGCCCCCATCGAAGATGAACATCCGTGGAGGGATGCAGGCAAAGCCGATGAGTCAGATGCCTTCTATGACCTCCTGTCACAGGTGCTGGCTAAAGTGGCCCCTCAGGATAGAGTCATCATGTTGGGTGACTTCAATGCCCGAGTTGGTCATGATACTGGCACCTGGTCGGGAGTGATTGGAGGGCATGGGCCAGATCAGCTCAATAACAACGGTAGGAGGCTGCTAGATTTTTGTGCAGCCCATGGGCTTGTAATTACCAACACGCTGTTCCGGCATCGGCACATCCACACAACATCATGGATGCATGCCGGGTCCAAGCAAGAACATCTGCTGGACTACATAGTGACGGACCAGCAGATGCGAGCCCATGTCCTTGACACCAGGACCTACCGTGGAGCTGATCTGCCCTCTGACCATCGACTAGTCATCTGTAAGATGCGCCTGCCATTCTTCCGCTCCGGTGGTGGGTGTACACCCAGGACCCCATTCCAACCTAAAGTGGCCTGGTCTCAGTTATCTGATGAAAGTTGCAAGCGAGAATTTCATCATCGCTTGGGGCTGGGATTGGCATCGTCCCCGACTCCTCCTGATGTCGAGGGTAAATGGGCGAGGTTTAGGACTGTGACTCATGCAGCTGCATTGGCTGCTTTGGGTATGCGGTCCAGACCTCCCCAGAGACCCTGGCTGACAGAGGAGGTGTTCAGGATGGTTGAGAAAAAGCGACAGGCCCACTGTCATCGGCTACAGAATCCCACGTCAGAGAATGAGGAGGCTTACCGCAGCCTTCGCTCGGAGGTTCGGAGAGCCGTGAGGCGCTGCAAGGATGGGTGGTGGTCGCGGGTTGCTGAGGAGATGGAGTCTGCCTCAGTGGCCCGTGATCACAAATCTCTATTTAACTCCATCAAAAAAGTAACCTGCAGCGCCACACCTATTACCATCATTAGGGGAAAAAACGGTGACCCAATCTCCGACCCCTAGGAACAGGTTTGCAGATTTGCTGAGCATTTCTGTGAGGTCCTGGGGGAGGGAAAATCCCTCAGCCAGGAAAACATCGTGGCACAAAGTGAGGATGACCCTGCTGAGGCTGCGGTGCCTCAAATATTGGAAGAAGTCACCCCCTGTGAGTGGCTGGCTGAGGTGCCATCTGTTGAGGAAGTACTAAAGGCGATCCGGAGTCTGAGACCAGGAAAGGCAGCGGGCAGAGATGATCTCCCAAGCGAAATGCTGAGGGAGGGTGGCGTTTGTGCACAGACTGCCCTATATGACATCATAACAACAGTCTGGACCACTGGACGGGTTCCGCAGGATTGGAAGGATGCCCTGGTGGTCCCCCTTTTTAAGAAGGGGGACCGCACAGACTGTAACAACTACAGGGGCATCTCACTCCTCAGTGTGCCGGGAAAAGTCCTGGCAAGGATTATTCAACATCGCCTTGCCAGGCACGCTGAGGAGAGGCTTGCGGAGCCCCATTGCGGTTTCAGGAAAGGGCGGTCCTGCACAGATGCCATATTTTCTGTCGTGCCACTAAGAGGTGGGGCCTTACCATCAGCCCCACCAAAACTAAGCACCTGCCTGGGTATTTTGTACCATCGGACACTCCACCCCCACAACTCCCAATCGGTGATGGGGCAGTTGTGGAGAGAGTGGAGAGTTTCCCATACCTGGGCAGTGTGCTTATGACTGGCTCCAGTTTAACAGCAGAGGTCTCACTCCGAATCAGTCGAGCGGCAATATCTTTTCATCGGTTGCGTAATGCTGTGTGGAAGCTACCTGGTCTGTCGCTCCGCAATAAGCTTCAGGTCTTCTCGGCCACGGTCATTCCCTCCCTTCTCTACGCTTGCGAAACGTGGACCCCCCTAATGGAACATCTTCGCCGGTTAGAAACATTTAGGCTGGCCTGCCTACGATCCATCCTGGGTTTAACCAGACTAGATTGTGTGAGGAGCTCACAAATCCTTGAAAGATCTGGGCAAGGTCCCATCGGTGAGCTCCTCCGGCAGGCAAGACTGCGATGGCTGGGTCATGTAGCCCGCATGCCCAGCCACCGCATGCCGAAACAGCTTTTGTTCGGCCGGATCGAGGGGGCTAAGCAGGCGCGGCACGGGCTAGAGAAGAGATGGAGTGATGTGGTACAGGAGGACGTAGAGCTGAGTGGACTTGCCGATGACTGGTACCAGCGGTGTCAAGATCGGCCTCTGTGGAGGAGGCTCGTGAAGGATGCTACTGGGCAGTTGGAGGCAGTCGCCCTCCAACAACAACGGAGGGCGGAGGAGCGACGCTCACAACAACGAGCGGAGCGCCGGGTGGCTAAAGCACAGCAGGTTGGCACAGTAGGGGGCACAGGTGGTGCATCAGCCAGTCATCTCAGTCAGACGACCCGTGGCACCTGGGTCTGCCCAGTGACCTCCTGCCAGCGGGCGTTCGACACTTCACGTGGCCTCAGGGTGCACATAGCCTGGCACAAGCGTCGTGGTGACGTCACCGCCACTTAGTGGCGAATGGCGGTTGTTGTTGTTGTTGACTGTGCGTGTGTGACTGTGTGTGACTGTGTGTGACTGTGTGTGACTGTGTGTGTGTGTGACTGTGTGTGTGTGTGTGTGACTGTGTGTGTGACTGTGTGTGTGACTGTGTGTGACTGTGTGTGACTGTGTGTGTGTGTGAATGTGTGTGTGTGTGTGACTGTGTGTGTGACTGTGTGTGTGTGACTGTGTGTGTGACTGTGTGTGTGTGACTGTGTGTGTGTGACTGTGTGTGTGTGACTGTGTGTGTGTGTGACTGTGTGTGTGTGACTGTGTGTGTGACTGTGTGTGTGACTGTGTGTGTGTGTGACTGTGTGTGTGTGACTGTGTGTGTGTGACTGTGTGTGTGAAACAACCCCCTACCTCCTCGCGGTGCCGGACGGGCAACTCTGTCGTGGACAGTGCTGTGGGGGGAGTTCCAATTTTGATTGGCTCCTCCCCTCATGGCATATGTGTCCACCACAGGGGCTAAACGGGGGCTCTGGACGGGTGCGAGGGGCTGGTAACCCCTCCACCTTCAATTAATTACCACAAAACCACGAATTAAAGTGAAACATGTAACAACTAAGCTTGTGCCGGAGGCCCCGGGGGGCCAGGCGTCTATGACGTCTCCTGGCCAAACCCCAATTGGCGGAGCCAGGAGATTGAATACCTACCCTCGGGGCTACTCCAGAAACAACGAAAAGCCACTACGGGTGGCCACGTGGAATGTTCGAACGCTCACTGCAGAGGAGAGGCTGCCACTCCTCTGTCGGGAGCTGGACCGGTACCGCCTGGATCTATGCGGCATTCAGGAGGTCCGGTGGACCGGCTCTGGCTCCTGCCACCATGAGGGGTGGACAGTCCTCTACTCGGGGCAGCAGACTGCCAAACAACAGGGTGTGGGTCTTCTTTTGAACAAAAGAATGAAGGGGGCGTGGGAGCGTGGCGGTGAGGTGTGGGAAGCTGTAAGCCCCAGGCTACTTTGGGCTCGCCTTCCCATCAACCGGAGGCGAGGAATGGTGGTCGTGGTTACTTATGCCCCCACCGAAGATGAACATCCGTGGAGGGATGCAGGCAAAGCCGATGAGTCAGATGCCTTCTATGACCTCCTGTCACAGGTGCTGGCTAAAGTGGCCCCTCGGGATAGAGTCATCATGTTGGGTGACTTCAATGCCCGAGTTGGTCATGATACTGGCACCTGGTCTGGAGTGATTGGAGGGCATGGGCCAGATCAGCTCAATAACAATGGTAGGAGGCTGCTAGATTTTTGTGCAGCCCATGGGCTTGTAATTACCAACACGCTGTTCCGGCATCGGCGCATCCACACAACATCATGGATGCATGCCGGGTCCAAGCAAGAACATCTGCTGGACTACATAGTGACGGACCAGCGAATGCGAGCCCATGTCCTTGACACCAGGACCTACCGTGGAGCTGATCTGCCCTCTGACCATCGACTAGTCATCTGTAAGATGCGCCTGCCATTCTTCCACTCCGGTGGTGGGTGTACACCCAGGACCCCATTCCAACCTAAAGTGGCCTGGTCTCAGTTATCTGATGAAAGTTGCAAGCGAGAATTTCATCATCGCTTGCGGCTGGGATTGGCATCGTCCCCGACTCCTCCTGATGTCGAGGGTAAATGGGCGAGGTTTAGGACTGTGACTCATGCAGCTGCAATGGCTGCTTTGGGTACGCGGTCCAGACCTCCCCAGACACCCTGGATGACAGAGGAGTTGTTCAGGATGGTTGAGAAAAAGCGACAGGCCCACTGTCATCGGCTACAGAATCCCACGTCAGAGAATGAGGAGGCTTACCGCAGCCTTCGCTCGGAGGTTCGGAGAGCCGTGAGGCGCTGCAAGGATGGGTGGTGGTCGCGGGTTGCTGAGGAGATGGAGTCTGCCTCAGTGGCCCGTGATCACAAATCGCTATTTAACTCCATCAAAAAAGTAACCTGCAGCGCCACACCTATTACCATCATTAGGGGAAAAAACGGTGATCCAATTTCCGACCCCCAGGAACAGGTTCGCAGATTTGCTGAGCATTTCTGTGAGGTCCTGGGGGAGGGAAAATCCCACAGCCAGGAAAACATCGTGGCACAAAGTGAGGATGACCCTGCTGAGGCTGCGGTGCCTCAAATATTGGATGAAGTCACCCCCTGTGAGTGGCTGGCTGAGGTGCCATCTGCTGAGGAAGTATTGAAGGCGATCCGGAGTCTGAGACCAGGAAAGGCAGCGGGCAGAGATGATCTCCCAAGCGAAATGCTGAGGGAGGGTGGCGTTTGTGCACAGACTGCCCTATATGACATCATAACAACAGTCTGGACCACTGGACGGGTTCCGCAGGATTGGAAGGATGCCCTGGTGGTCCCCCTTTTTAAGAAGGGGGACCGCACAGACTGTAACAACTACAGGGGCATCTCACTCCTCAGTGTGCCGGGAAAGGTCCTGGCAAGGATTATTCAGCATCGCCTTGCCAGGCACGCTGAGGAGAGGCTTGCGGAGCCCCAATGCGGTTTCAGGAAAGGGCGGTCCTGCACAGATGCCATATTTTCTGTCCGTCTGCTACAGCAGAGGTGTAGGGAATTCCAACAAGACCTACATCTCTGCTTTATTGACCTGGTCAAGGCCTATGATACCATCAGTAGGCCTGGGCTCTGGGTCGTTCTTCGTGCTTTTGGAGTACCTGACCCTCTGCTCACGATCATTAAGGACCTTCATGATGGTGAGCGGGCCCGGGTAAAACTACGTGGCCGGGAGTCAGAGCCATTCCCTGTACACCTTGGGGTGCGAAAGGGATGTCCTCTGGCTCCCACATTATTTAACATCTATTTTGACCACGTAGTTCGTGAAGCCTTCAATAGCTGTACCGGGGGAATCTCCATATGGTACAGATATAATGGGAGGCTAATCGATGCCCGGGTGCGGTCAAGGGATGGCTCCCTATTGCTCAACCACGTTATGTATGCTGATGACTTCGTAATAGCTGCTCAGTCAGAGGAGGAGTTGCAGACGCTGCTGCTGAGACTGGAGCGTGCCACTAAGAGGTGGGGCCTTACCATCAGCCCCACCAAAACTAAGCACCTGCCTGGGTATTTTGTACCATCGGACACTCCACCCCCACAACTCCCAATCGGTGATGGGGCAGTTGTGGAGAGAGTGGAGAGTTTCCCATACCTGGGCAGTGTGCTTATGACTGGCTCCAGTTTAACAGCAGAGGTCTCACTCCGAATCAGTCGAGCGGCAATATCTTTTCATCGGTTGCGTAACGCTGTGTGGAAGCTACCTGGTCTGTCGCTCCGCACTAAGCTTCAGGTCTTCTCGGCCACGGTCATTCCCTCCCTTCTCTACGCTTGCGAAACGTGGACCCCCCTAATGGAACATCTTCGCCGGTTAGAAACATTTAGGCTGACCTGCCTACGATCCATCCTGGGTTTAACCAGACTGGATTGTGTGAGGAGCTCACAAATCCTTGAAAGATCTGGGCAGGGTCCCATCGGTGAGCTCCTCCGGCAGGCAAGGCTGCGATGGCTGGGTCATGTAGCCCGCATGCCCAGCCACCGCATGCCGAAACAGCTTTTGTTTGGCCGGATTGAGGGGGCTAAGCGGGCGCGGCACGGGCTAGAGAAGAGATGGAGTGATGTGGTACAGGAGGACGTGGAGCTGAGTGGACTTGCCGATGACTGGTACCAGCGGTGTCAAGATCGGCCTCTGTGGAGGAGGCTCGTGAAGGATGCTACTGGGCAGTTGGAGGCAGTCGCCCTCCAACAACAACGGAGGGCGGAGGAGCGACGCTCACAACAACGAGCGGAGCGCCGGGTGGCTAAAGCACAGCAGGTTGGCACAGTAGGGGGCACAGGTGGTGCATCAGCCAGTCATCTCAGTCAGTCGACCCGTGGCACCTGGGTCTGCCCCGTGACCTCCTGCCAGCGGGCGTTCGACACTTAACGTGGCCTCAGGGTGCACATAGCCTGGCACAAGCGTCGTGGTGACGTCACCGCCACTTAGTGGCGAATGGCGGTTGTTGTTGTTGTTGTTGTGTGACTGTGTGTGTGACTGTGTGTGTGTGTGACTGTGTGTGTGTGACTGTGTGTGTGTGACTGTGTGTGTGACTGTGTGTGTGTGACTGTGTGTGTCACTGTGTGCGTGTGTGTGACTGTGTGTGTGTGTGTGACTGTGTGTGTGTGACTGTGTGTGTGACTGTGTGTGTGTGTGTGACTGTGTGTGTGTGTGACTGTGTGTGTGTGACTGTGTGTGTGACTGTGTGTGTGACTGTGTGTGTGACTGTGTCTGTGTGACTGTGTGTGTGTGACTGTGTGTGTGTGACTGTGTGTGTGTGTGTGACTGTGTGTGTGACTGTGTGTGTGTGTGACTGTGTGTGTGTGTGACTGTGTGTGTGTGTGACTGTGTGTGTGTGTGACTGTGTGTGTGTGTCACTGTGTGTGTGTGTGTCACTGTGTGTGTGTGTGACTGTGACTGTGTGTGACTGTGTGTGTGACTGTGTGTGTGACTGTGTGTGTGTGTGACTGTGTGTGTGTGTGACTGTGTGTG
The DNA here is from genome assembly GCF_048934315.1 of Petromyzon marinus. Taxonomy (NCBI): domain Eukaryota; kingdom Metazoa; phylum Chordata; class Hyperoartia; order Petromyzontiformes; family Petromyzontidae; genus Petromyzon; species Petromyzon marinus. Next base: position 249,232 of record NW_027423064.1, on the reverse strand, counting down.
TGACTGTGTGTGTGACTGTGTGTGTGACTGTGTGTGTGTGTGACTGTGTGTGTGTGACTGTGTGTGTGACTGTGTGTGTGACTGTGTGTGTGTGTGACTGTGTGTGTGTGTGACTGTGTGTGTGACTGTGTGTGTGTGACTGTGTGTGTCTGTGTGTGTGTGTGACTGTGTGTGTGTGACTGTGTGTGTGTGACTGTGTGTGTGTGACTGTGTGTGTGTTTGACTGTGTGTGTGTGTGACTGTGTGTGTGTGACTGTGTGTGTGTGACTGTGTGTGTGACTGTGTGTGTGTGTGTGACTGTGTGTGTGTGTGTGACTGTGTGTGTGTGTGACTGTGTGTGTGTGACTGTGTGACTGTGTGTGTGTGTGTGTGTGTGACTGTGTGTGACTGTGTGTGTGTGTGACTGTGTGTGTGTGTGACTGTGTGTGTGACTGTGTGTGTGACTGTGTGTGTGACTGTGTGTGACTGTGTGACTGTGTGTGTGTGTGACTGTGTGTGTGTCACTGTGTGTGTGTGACTGTGTGTGTGTGTGTGACTGTGTGTGTGACTGTGTGTGACTGTGTGACTGTGTGTGTGTGACTGTGTGTGTGTGACTGTGTGTGTGTGACTGTGTGTGTGACTGTGTGTGTGTGTGACTGTGTGTGTGTGTGACTGTGTGTGTGTGACTGTGTGTGTGTGACTGTGTGTGTGACTGTGTGTGTGTGACTGTGTGTGTGTGTGACTGTGTGTGTGTGACTGTGTGTGTGTGTGACTGTGTGTGTGTGTGACTGTGTGTGTGTGACTGTGTGCGTGGCGGTGAGCAGGAGGTGAGCGCCCCTCCCCCATCCCGCCTGCACGCGTTGGTGCGGAGTGGCAGCCTCAGCTGCATCCTGAGCAGCCTGGCGCTCGCTCACGACCTGCAGCGCCTGCACGCGGCCGGCACAGGTGAGGCTCACCCACTCACTCACCCACTCGCTCACCCACTCGCTCACCCACTCACTCACCCACTCACTCACCCACTCACTCACTCACCCACTCACTCACACACTCACTCACTCACCCACTCACTCACCCACTCACTCACTCACCCACTCACTCACCCACTCACTCACCCACTCGCTCACCCACTCACTCACCCACTCGCTCACCCACTCACTCACCCACTCACTCACTCACCCACTCACTCACCCACTCACTCACCCACTCGCTCACCCACTCACTCACCCACTCACTCACTCACCCACTCACTCACCCACTCACCCACTCACTCACTCACTCACCCACTCACTCACCCACTCACTCACCCACTCGCTCACCCACTCACCCGCTCGCTCACCCGCTCACTCACCCACTCACCCACCCACTCACTCACCCACTCACTCACTCACCCACTCACTCACTCACTCACCCACTCGCTCACCCACTCACTCACCCACTCACTCACTCACTCACCCACTCACTCACCCACTCACTCACCCACTCACTCACCCACTCGCTCACCCACTCACCCACTCACTCACCCACTCACTCACCCACTCGCTCACCCACTCACCCACTCGCTCACCCACTCACTCACCCACTCGCTCACCCACTCACCCACTCGCTCACCCACTCACTCACCCACTCACTCACCCACACACTCACCCACTCACTCACTCACCCACACACCCACCCACACACTCACTCACCCACCCACCCACTCACCTACACACTCACTCACTCACTCACCCACTCACTCACCCACTCACTCACCCACTCACTCACCCACTCACTCACCCACTCACTCACCCACTCACCCACTCACTCACTCACCCACTCACTCACTCGCTCACCCACTCGCTCACCCACTCGCTCACCCACTCACCCACCCACTCACTCACTCACTCACCCACTCACTCACCCACTCGCTCACCCACTCGCTCACCCACTCACCCACCCACCCACTCACTCACTCACTCACCCACTCACTCACCCACTCACTCACCCACCCGCTCACCCACTCACTCACCCACTCACCCACCCACTCACCCACTCACCCACCCACTCACCCACTCACCCACTCACTCACCCACTCACTCACCCACTCACTCACCCACTCACTCACCCACTCACTCACTCACACACTCACTCACTCACCCACTCACTCACTCACTCACCCACTCACTCACCCACTCACTCACCCGCTCGCTCACCCACTCACTCACTCGCTCACCCGCTCACTCACTCGCTCGCTCACCCGCTCACTCACTCGCTCACCCACTCGCTCACCCGCTCGCTCACCCACTCGCTCACCCACTCACTCACTCGCTCACCCGCTCACTCACTCGCTCGCTCACCCGCTCACTCACTCGCTCACCCACCCACCCACCCACTCACCTACTCACCCACTCACCCACCCACTCACCACCTACTCACCCACCTGCCCACTCTCACCCACTTGCTCACCTGCTCCGTGAGTGTGACGGGGAGTGGTGGTGCTGTGGTTAGCACTATGCTGTGTGTGACTGTCTGTGTGTGACTGTGTGTCAGTCTGTGTGACTGTGTGTGTGTCAGCCTGTGTGTGTGACTGTGTGTGTGTGTCAGGCCTTCATAGGTGCTCGCAGGCCTTCATAGGTGCTCGCTAACAGCATTTGTCCCTACAGTCTGTTACAGGCTATATGGGGGATCTTTGTTATCCTTGTTGTGTGTCAGCCTGTGTGTGTCTATGTGTTTGTCTGTGTGTGTATGTGTCTGTGTGGTGTGTGTGTCTGTGTGGTCTGGGTGTGTGGTGTGTGAGTGTGTGTGTGTGGTGTGTGTGTGTCACTGTGTGTGTCTGTGTGTGTATGTGTAACTGTGTGTAACTGTGTGTGTGTAGTGTGAGTGGTCTACGGGAGAGTGTGCGTGCTCTGGGTTTGACTATGTGTGTGTGTCACTGTGTGTGTGTGTCTGTGTGTGTCATTGTGTGTGTGTCACTGTGTGTGTGTGTGTGTCACTGTGTGTGTGTCACTGTGTGGGGAGCGATAGTGTAGCGGTTAGCGCTACGCTGCGCTATGAACCTGGCGACCCGGGTTCGATTCCCGCTCACGGCCAACACCAGTGACGATTATCTGAACCGGTCCCGGGCCGCCCCTAGGTCGACTCAGCCTCAAATGAGTACCCGGTGCGGTGTGTAAACATCGCCACTAGGGAGACAAAGGCGGTCGGGTGTGGTGCTGGCCACCCACCCCCTCGTGTACCGTTCCGGCCTTCATAGGTGCTCGCTAACAGCACTTGCCCCTACAGTCTGTTAAGGCTATATGGGGGATCTTTGGATCTTTGTATGTGTGTCACTGTGTATGTGACTATGTACATGTATGTGTGTGTCACTGTGTGTGTATGTATGTGACTGTGTGTATGTATGTGTATGTGACTGTATGTGTGTCACTGTGTATGTGACTATGTATATGTATGTGTGTGTCACTGTGTGTGTATGTATGTGTGTGTATGTATATGTTTTATGTGTGTATATGACTGTATGTGTGTGTGTGACTATATGTGTATGTGACTGTATGTGTGTGTGTGACTGTATGTGTGTCACTGTGTATGTGACTATGTATATGTATGTGTGTGTCACTGTGTGTGTATGTATGTGTGTGTATGTATGTGTGTATGTGACTGTATGTGTGTGTATGTGTCACTGTGTGGTGTGTGTGTATGTGACTATGTGTGTGTGACTGTGTGTGTATATGACTGTATGTATGTGTGTGGTGTGTGTGTGTGTCACTGTGTATATGACTGTATGTGTGTATATGACTGTATGTGACTGTGTATGTGTGTCACTGTGCGTGACTGTATGTGTGTATATGACTGTGTGTATATGACTGTATGTGTGTGTGTGACTGTATGTGTGTGTAGGTGTATGTATGTGACTGTGTGTGTATATGACTGTATGTATGTGTGTGTGACTGTGTGTGTATATGACTGTATGTGTGTGTGTCACTGTGTATATGACTGTATGTGACTGTGTATGTGTGTCACTGTGCGTGACTGTATGTGTGTATATGACTGTGTGTATATGACTGTATGTGTGTGTGACTGTATGTGTGTGTATGTGTATGTATGTGACTGTGTGTGTATATGACTGTATGTATGTGTGTGTGACTGTGTGTGTATATGACTGTATGTGTGTGTGTGTCACTGTGTATATGACTGTATGTGTATGTATATGACTGTGTGTATATGACTGTATGTGTGTGTGTGGTGTGTGTGTGTGTGTGTCACTGTTTATATGACTGTATGTGTATGTATATGACTGTGTGTATATGACTGTATGTGTGTGTGTGGTGTGTGTGTGTGTGTCACTGTGTATATGACTGTATGTGTATGTATATGACTGTGTGTATATGACTGTATGTGTGTGTGTGGTGTGTGTGTGTGTCACTGTGTATATGACTGTATGTGTATGTATGTGACTGTGTGTGTATGTGACTGTATGTGTGTGGTGTGTGTATATGACTGTGTGTGACTGTGTGTGTGTGACTGTATGTGTATGTGTGTGTGTGTGACTGTGTGTGTGTGTCTGTGTAGACCCTTCTGCCGAGCTCCAGGAGGCAGTCTGTGACAAGTTCGCCTTGGTGGTTCCGCTACTCAGAGGTACCAGCAACATCATCGGCAACATCATCAGCATCAGCATCATCAGCATCATCATCAGCATCATCAGCAGCATCATCACCAGCATCATCATCATCATTAGCATCATTGTCATTAGCAACATCATCAGCAGCAGCATCATCAGCATCATCATCAGCATCATCAGCAGCATCAGCATCATCATCATCAGTAGCATCATCATCAGTAGCATCATCATCATTAGCATTATTATCATCAGCAACATTATCAGCAGCATCATCAGCAGCAGCATCATCATCAGCTATATCAGCATCATCAGCAGTATCATCAGCAGCAGCATCATCATCTGCATCATCATCAGCAGCATCATCAGCAGCATCATCAGCAGCAGCAGCAGCATCATCATCAGCATCATCATCAGCAGCAACATCATCACCATCATCATCAGCAGCAACATCATCACCAGCATCATCATCAGCATCATCATCATCAGCAGCAGCATCATCAGCAGCATCATCAGCAACAGCAGCATCAGCAGCAGATGATGACGGTGATGTTGTTGATGTTGTTGATGTTTTTGTTGATGATGTTGTTGATATAGTAATAGGTTTTACCCTTTTAACTGGCACAAAAACTGACACCTTTATTCAAGGCATCGTGTTTGCAATGACCACAACACAAGCAGTCAAAATGCAAACAAAAAAGACAACTCTGATAATAATATGCACTGTCCTTGAATTTGATTGGTCCACACACGAGTTAAAAGGGTAAAACCTATTCCTATATCTTGTTTCTGGCAAAGGAGGTCTCATAATGTAAATGCTCACCCCGAGCCCTCAATACTCTGATGGTGCGCTGTTTTTGAGTTGTACGCCTTTTGGCGTCTTCTGGTCCAACACCAATGGAGACTAAAGGGCTCTAAGAAAAGCTGTCTCGGGTGTGGACCAATCAAATTCAAGGACAGTGCATATTATTATCAGAGTTGTCTTTTTTGTGTGCATTTTGACTGCTTGTGTTGTGGTTATTGCAAACATGATGCCTTGAATAAAGGTGTCAGTTTGTGTGCCAGTTAAAAGGGTAAAACCTATTCCTATATCTTGTTTCTGGCAAAGGAGGTCTCATAATGATGTTGTTGATGTTGTTATTGTTGATGTTGTTGTTGTTGTTATTGTTGATGTTGTTGTTGATGTTGTTGATGATGTTGAAGTTGTTGATGATGTTGTTGTTGTTGATGATGTTGAAGTTGTTGATGATGTTGATGTTGTTGTTATTGTTGTTGTTGTTGATGTTGTTATTGTTGATGTTGTTGTTGTTATTGTTGATGTTGTTGATGATGATGATGTTGTTGTTGTTGATGTTGTTGTTGTTGTTGTTATTGTTATTATTATTGTTGTTGTTGATGTTGTTGTTGTTGATGTTGTTGTTGATGTTGTTATTGTTGTTGTTGATGTTGTTGTTGATGTTGTTGTTGATGTTGTTGTTGTTGATGATGATGTTGTTGTTATTGTTATTATTGTTGTTGATGTTGATGTTGTTGTTGATGTTATTATTGATGTTGTTATTGTTATTATTATTGTTGATGTTGTTGTTATTGTTATTATTGATGTTGTTGTTGTTGATGATGTTGGTGTTGTTGATGATGTTGTTGTTGTTGTTGTTATTATTGTTGTTGTTGATGTTGTTATTATTGTTATTATTATTGTTGTTGATGTTGATGTTGTTGTTATTATTGTTGTTGATGTTGATGTTGTTGTTGATGTTATTATTGATGTTGTTATTGTTATTATTATTGTTGATGTTGTTGTTATTGTTATTATTGATGTTGTTGTTGTTGTTGATGTTGTTATTATTGTTATTATTATTGTTGTTGATGTTGATGTTGTTGTTGTTGTTGATGATGTTGATGTTGTTGTTGATGTTGTTGTGTAGAGGTGCTGGCACGGTGCAGGGGCTCTGTGCTCTCTTCCTCCCCCTCACTGGGGCTGAGCGTCGCCCCTCAGCTGCTGGAGCACCTGGTACTCTTCATGGAGGTGAATCAACAACAACATCAACAACATCAACAACAACGTCAACAACAACATCAACAACATCAATAACATCAACATCAACAACATCAACATCAATAACAACATCAACAACATCAATAACAACATCAACAACAACATCAACAACATCAATAACATCAACATCAACAACATCAACATCAATAACAACATCAATAACAACATCAACAACATCAACAACAACATCAACAACATCAACAACAACGTCAACAACAACATCAACAACATCAATAACATCAATAACATCAACATCAACAACATCAACATCATCATCAACAACATCAACAGCAACAACAACATCAACAACATCAACAACGTCAATAACATCAACAACAACATCAACAACATCAACAACGTCAATAACATCAACAACAACATCAACACCATTAACAACAACATCGTCAACAACATCAACAACAACATCTCCCCCCCCGTGTCTCTCCCCTCCGTGTCTCTCTCCCCGTGTCTCCCCGTGTCTCCCCCCGTGTCTCCCCCCCGTGTCTCCCAGTGTCTCTCCCCCGTGTCTCCCCGTGTCTCTCCCCGTGTCTCTCCCCGTGTCTCTCCCCCCCCGTGTCTCCCCCCCGTGTCTCCCCCCCGTGTCTCCCCCCCGTGTCTCCCCGTGTCTCTCCCCCCGTGTCTCCCCGTGTCTCTCCCCCCGTGTCTCCCCGTGTCTCTCTCCCCGTGTCTCTCTCCCCTGTCCGTGTCTCCCCAGACTGCTGCTGTGGTGACCTTCGTGGCTGGTGTGGCTTGCCGTGCCCTACGCCCCACCAGCTCCCCGTGTCTCTCTCCCCGTGTCTCTCTCCCCTGTCCGTGTCTCCCCAGACTGCTGCTGTGGTGAGCTTCGTGGCTGGTGTGGCTTGCCGTGCCCTACGCCCCACCAGCTCCCCGTGTCTCTCTCCCCGTGTCTCTCTCCCCGTGTCTCTCTCCCCTGTCCATGTCTCCCCAGACTGCTGCTGTGGTGAGCTTCGTGGCTGGTGTGGCTTGCCGTGCCCTACGCCCCACCAGCTCCCCGTGTCTCTCTCCCCGTGTCTCTCTCCCCTGTCCGTGTCTCCCCAGACTGCTGCTGTGGTGAGCTTCGTGGCTGGTGTGGCTTGCCGTGCCCTACGCCCCACCAGCTCCCCGTGTCTCTCTCCCCGTGTCTCTCTCCCCTGTCCGTGTCTCCCCAGACTGCTGCTGTGGTGAGCTTCGTGGCTGGTGTGGCTTGCCGTGCCCTACGCCCCACCAGGTCCCAGCTGCAGAAGCGGCGCAGGAAGAAGGGGGGTGGAGGGGCAGGGACGGGGACGGTGAGTGAACACGTGACAGTGTGTGTGTGTCAGTGAGTGTGTGAACACGTGTGTCAGTGAGTGTGTGTCAGTGTGTGTCAGTGTGTGTCAGTGAGTGAACACGTGAGTCAGTGTGTCAGTGTGTGTGTGTGTGTCAGTGTGTGTGTGTCTGTGTGTGTCAGTGTGTCAGTGTGTGTGTCACTGTGTGTGTGTGTCACTGTGTGTGTGTGTGTCACTGTGTGTGTGTGTGTCAGTCTGTGTGTCAGTGTATGAGTGTGTGTGTCACTGTGTGTCAGTGAGTGTGTCACTGTGTGTGTCAGTGTCACTGTGTGTGTATCAGTGTGTGTGTCAGTGTGTGTGTGTGTCAGTGTGTCAGTGAGTGTGTCAGTGTGTCAGTGTGTGTGTGTGTCAGTGTGTGTGTCAGTGTGTGTGTGTGTCAGTGTGTGTGTGTGTGTGTGTCAGTGTGTGTGTGTCAGTGTGTGTGTCAGTGTGTGTGTCAGTGTGTGTGTGTCAGTGTGTGTGTGTCAGTGTGTCACTGTGTCACTGTGTGTGAGTGTGTCAGTGTGTGTGTGTCACTGTGTGTGTGTGTCAGTGTGTCACTGTGTGTCACTGTGTGGGGAGTGATAGTGTAGCGGTTAGCGCTACGCTGCGCTATGAACCTGGCGACCCGGGTTCGATTCCCGCTCACGGCCAACACGTGTGGCGATTATCTGAACCGGTCCCGGGCCTCCCCTAGGTCGACTCAGCCTCAAATGAGTACCTGGTGCGGTGTGTAGTAAACATCGTCACTAGGGAGACAAAGGCGGTCGGGCGTGGTGCTGGCCACCCACCCCCTCGTGTACCGTTCCGGCCTTCATAGGTGCTCGCTAACAGCACTTGCCCCTACAGTCTGTTAAGGCTACATGGGGGAACTTTGTTGTTTGTCTTTGTGTGACTGTGTGAGGAGTGGTGGTGCAGTGGTTAGCGCTGCGCTACTAACACAGGGAGACCTGAGTTCGATTCCCGCTCACGGCCACCACCACCGCCAGTGACAGCGATTATCTGAACCGGTCCTGGGCCTCCCCTAGGTCGACTCAGCCTCAACTGAGTGCTACCTGGTGTAGCTGTGGTGTGTAGTGAACATCGCCAGCACTGGGGGAGAGACAAAGGCGGCCGGGCGTGGTGCTGGTAGCCACCCACCCCCTCTGTGTGTGTGTGTGTAGGTGCTGCTACTCGCTACTAGCAGCACTTGCCCCTACAACCCTGCTAGAGGCTACCTGGGGGATCTTTGTCTGTGTGTAGGTGCTGCTACTCGCTACTAACAGCACTTGCCCCTACAGCCCTGCTAGAGGCTACCTGGGGGATCTTTGTCTGTGTGTAGGTGCTGCTACTCGCTACTAACAGCACTTGCCCCTACAGCCCTGCTAGAGGCTACCTGGGGGATCTTTGTCTGTGTGTGTAGGTGCTGCTACTCGCTACTAACAGCACTTGCCCCTACAGCCTGCTAGAGGCTACCTGGGGGATCTTTGTCTGTATGTGTGTAGGTGCTGCTACTCGCTACTAACTACAGCACTTGCCACTACAGCCTGCTAGAGGCTACCTGGGGGATCTTTGTCTGTGTGTGTAGGTGCTGCTACTCGCTACTCACAGCACTTGCCCCTACAGCCCTGCTAGAGGCTACCTGGGTGCCCTATACCTGTACCTGTGTGCCCCCCCCCCGCTCACCAGCCCCCCACGCTGGAGAGCTTCGCCGTGTTCACGGCAGCGCTCCGTGAGACGCTCACCGACGCGGTGAGCGACGTGGAGAGCAAAGCTCAGCACGTGGCAACACTGCCCTACCACAGCCTCATCACTCACCACTCACAGGTGGGTGGTGAGTGGGTGGGTGAGTGGGTGGGTGAGTGGGTGAGTGGGTGGGTGGGTGGGTGAGTGGGTGGGTGGGTGAGTGGGTGGGTGGGTGGGTGAGTGGGTGGGTGGGTGGGTGAGTGGGTGGGTGGGTGAGTGGGTGAGTGGGTGAGTGGGTGGGTGGGTGAGTGGGTGAGTGGGTGAGTGGGTGGGTGGGTGGGTGAGTGGTGGGTGGGTGGGTGAGTGGGTGAGTGGGTGAGTGGGTGGGTGGGTGGGTGAGTGGGTGGGTGGGTGGGTGGGTGAGTGGGTGAGTGGGTGGGTGAGTGGGTGAGTGGGTGGGTGGGTGGGTGAGTGGGTGAGTGGGTGAGTGAGTGGGTGGGTGAGTGGGTGAGTGGGTGGGTGGGTGGGTGAGTGAGTGGGTGGGTGGGTGAGTGAGTGAGTGGGTGGGTGGGTGAGTGGGTGGGTGGGTGGGTGAGTGGGTGGGTGAGTGGGTGGGTGGGTGGGTGAGTGGTGGGTGAGTGGGTGAGTGGGTGAGTGGGTGGGTGAGTGGGTGGGTGGATGGGTGAGTGGTGGGTGAGTGGGTGAGTGGTGGGTGAGTGGGTGAGTGGTGGGTGAGTGGGTGAGTGGGTGAGTGGGTGGGTGGGTGGGTGAGTGGGTGGGTGGGTGAGTGGGTGAGTGGGTGGGTGGGTGAGTGGGTGGGTGGGTGGGTGAGTGGGTGGGTGGGTGAGTGGGTGGGTGGGTGGGTGGGTGAGTGAGTGGGTGAGTGGGTGGGTGGGTGGTGGGTGAGTGGGTGGGTGAGTGGGTGGGTGGGTGAGTGAGTGGGTGGGTGGGTGGGTGAGTGGGTGGGTGGGTGGCTGGGTGAGTGGCTGGGTGAGTGAGTGGCTGGGTGAGTGAGTGGCTGGGTGAGTGGGTGGCTGGGTGAGTGAGTGGCTGGGTGAGTGGGTGGCTGGGTGAGTGAGTGACTGGGTGGGTGAGTGACTGGGTGGGTGAGTGGGTGGGTGAGTGAGTGGGTGGGTGAGTGGGTGGCTGGGTGGGTGAGTGGGCGCTTGGGGCCAAGCAGGGCCAGGGGGAGGGCCGGTGATTGTCCAATGGGAGAGCAGCTCCTCTTATTCACCTCCCCCCCCCATGCCCCCGTTGGTGGTGAGCAGGCTGGTGAGCAGGCTGGTGAGCAGGCTGGTGAGCAGGCTGGTGAGCAGGCTGGTGAGCAGGCTGGTGAGCAGGCTGGTGAGCAGGCTGGTGAGCGTGCGGTGTGGGAGAAAGTGCAGAGAAGCTACCAGCGCTCGCTGCAGGAGATCGAGGAAGCTCTCAAACGTCGCCTCGAGTCCACACTCACCACACTCAAACTCTGACGCTCACCACTCACTCACCACTCACACTCACCACTCACTCACCACACTCACTCACCACTCACTCACCACTCACTCACCACTCACTCACCACCCACTCACCACTCACCACTCACTCACCACACTCACTCACCACTCACTCACCACTCACTCACCACACTCAAACTCTGACGCTCACCACTCACTCACCACACTCACTCACCACTCACTCACCACACTCACTCACCACTCACTCACCACTCACTCACCACTCACTCACCACCCACTCACCACTCACTCACCACTCACCACTCACTCACCACTCACTCACCACTCACTCACCACACTCAAACTCTGACGCTCACCACTCACCACTCACTCACCACTCACCACTCACTCACCACTCACCACTCACTCACCACTCACTCACCACCCACTCACCACCCACTCACCACTCACTCACCACTCACTCACCACTCACCACTCACTCACCACTCACCACTCACTCACCACTCACTCACTCACCACACTCAAACTCTGACGCTCACCACTCACTCACCACTCACTCACCACTCACACTCACCACTCACTCACCACTCACTCACCACACTCACCACACTCAAACTCTGACGCTCACCACTCACCACTCACTCACCACTCACTCACCACTCACCACTCACTCACCACTCACTCACCACTCACTCACCACTCACTCACCACACTCAAACTCTGACGCTCACCACTCACTCACCACTCACTCACCACTCACTCACCACTCACTCACCACACTCAAACTCTGACGCTCACCACTCACTCACCACACTCACTCACCACTCACACTCACCACTCACTCACCACTCACTCACCACACTCAAACTCTGACGCTCACCACTCACTCACCACTCACTCACCACTCACACTCACCACACTCAAACTCTGACGCTCACCACTCACTCACCACTCACTCACCACTCACACTCACCACTCACACTCACCACTCACACTCACCACACTCAAACTCTGACGCTCACCACTCACTCACCACTCACTCACCACTCACACTCACCACACTCAAACTCTGACGCTCACCACTCACTCACCACTCACTCACCACTCACACTCACCACTCACACTCACCACTCACACTCACCACACTCAAACTCTGACGCTCACCACTCACTCACCACTCACTCACCACTCACACTCACCACACTCAAACTCTGACGCTCACCACTCACTCACCACTCACTCACCACTCACACTCACCACTCTCACCACACTCAAACTCTGACGCTCACCACTCACTCACCACTCACTCACCACTCACTCACCACCACTCACTCACCCACTCACTCACTCACCACTCACACTCACCACCCACTCACTCACTCACCACTCACGCACCACACTCAAACTCTGACGCTCACCACTCACTCACCACTCACTCACCACTCACTCACCCACTCACTCACTCACCACTCACACTCACCACCCACTCACTCACTCACCACTCACTCACCACACTCAAACTCTGACGCTCACCACTCACCACTCACTCACTCACCACTCACCACTCACTCACCACTCACTCACCACTCACCACTCACTCACCACTCACTCACCACTCACTCACCACACTCAAACTCTGACGCTCACCACTCACTCACCACTCACTCACCACTCACACTCACCACTCTCACCACACTCAAACTCTGACGCTCACCACTCACCACTCACTCACCACTCACTCACCACTCACTCACCACTCACACTCACCACCCACTCACCACTCACCACTCACTCACCACTCACTCACCACCCACTCACCACTCACCACTCACTCACCACTCACTCACCACTCACACTCACCACTCACTCACCACTCACACTCACCACTCACTCACACGCACCACACTCAAACTCTGACGCTCACCACTCACTCACCACTCACTCACCACTCACCACTCACTCACCACTCACTCACCACTCACTCACTCACCACTCACTCACCACTCACTCACCACTCACTCACTCACCACTCACTCACCACTCACTCACCACTCAAACTCTGACGCTCACCACTCACTCACCGCTCACTCACCACTCACTCACCACTCACTCACCACTCTCTCACCACTCACACTCACCACTCACTCACCACTCACTCACCACTCACTCACCACTCACACGCAGCACACTCAAACTCTGACACTCACCACACTCACTCACCACTCACCACTCACTCACCACCCACTCACCACCCACTCACCACCCACTCACCACTCACTCACCACTCACCACTCACTCACCACTCACCACTCACTCACCACTCACTCACCACCCACTCACCACTCACTCACCACTCACTCACTCACCACTCACTCACCACTCACTCACCACTCACACTCACGACTCACACTCACCACACTCAAACTCTGACGCTCACCACTCACTCACCACTCACTCACCACTCACTCACCACTCACCACTCACTCACTCACTCACCACTCACTCACTCACCACTCACACGCACCACACTCAAACTCTGACACTCACCACTCACTCACCACTCACTCACCACTCACTCACCCACCACTCACTCACCACCCACTCACCACCCACTCACCACTCACTCACCACTCACTCACTCACCACTCACTCACCACTCACCACTCACTCACCACTCACCACTCACTCACCACTCACCACTCACTCACCACCCACTCACCACTCACTCACCACTCACTCACCACTCACTCACTCACCACTCACCACTCACTCACCACTCACCACTCACTCACCACTCACTCACCACTCACACTCACGACTCACACTCACCACACTCAAACTCTGACGCTCACCACTCACTCACCACTCACTCACCACTCACTCACCACTCACTCACTCACTCACCACTCACTCACTCACCACTCACACGCACCACACTCAAACTCTGACACTCACCACTCACTCACCACTCACTCACCACTCACTCACCACTCACACGCACCACACTCAAACTCTGACGCTCACCACTCACTCACCACTCACTCACCACTCACTCACCACTCACTCTCCACACTCACTCACCACTCACTCACCACCCACACTCACCACTCACTCACCATCCTCACGCGCACCACTCACGCTCACCATCCTCACGCTCGCCACTCACACTCACCATCCACACTCACCATCCACACACTCACCACACTCACACTCACCACCCACACGCTCTGACGCTCACCACTCACTCACCATCCTAACGCTCACCACCCACACACTCACCACCCTCACGCTCACCACCCTCACACTCACCACCCTCATGCTCACCACCCACACACTCACCACTCACACGCTCACCACCCACACGCTCACCACCCACACGCTCACCACCCACACACTCACCACTCACACGCTCACCACCCACACGCTCACCACCCATACTCACCCCTGAGTGAGTGTTGCTGAGTGTGATGGTGGTGGTCATGGTGTTGTTGGTGGTGATGGTGGTGGTGATGGTGGTGGTGATGTTGGTGGTGGTGGTGTTGGTGGTGGTGATGGTGTTGTTGGTGGTGGTGATGGTGGTGGTGATGGTGGTGGTGGTGATGGTGGTGGTGATGGTGATGATGGTGGTGGTGGTAGTGATGGTGGTGGTAGTGATGGTGGTGGTGGTGATGGTGGTGGTGGTGGTGGTGATGATGGTGATGGTGGTGATGGTGTTGGTGGTGATAGTGTGGCGACAGTAGTAGCTGTAGAGTGACGGGAAGTGTGTGTAGTGTGTGTGTAGTGTGTGTGTCTGTCTGTGTGTGTAGTGTGTATCTGTCCGTGTGTCTGTGTGTGTGTGTCTGTGCGTGTGTGTGTGTCTCTGTGTGTATGTCTGTGTGTCTGTAGTGTGTCCGTGTGTATGTGTGACTGTGTGTGTATGTGATGTGTGTGTGTGTCTCTTTGTCTTTGACTGTGTGTGTGTGTGCGACTGTGTGTGTGTCTGTGTGTGACTGTGTGTGACTGTGTGTGACTGTGTGTGTGTGACACTGTGTTTGTGTGTCTGTGTGTATGTGAGTGTGAGTGTGTATGTGACTGTGTGTGTGTGACTGTGTGTGTGACTGTGTGACTGTGTGTGACTGTGTGACTGTGTGTGTGTGACTGTGTGTGTGTGACTGTGTGTGACTGTGTGTGTGTGACTGTGTGTGTGTGACTGTGTGTGTGTGTCACTGTGTGTGTGTGTGACTGTGTGTGTGTGACTGTGTGTGTGAGTGTGTGACTGTGTGTGTGTGTGACTGTGTGTGTGTGTGACTGTGTGTGTGTGTGACTGTGTGTGTGTGACTGTGTGTGACTGTGTGTGTGTGTGACTGTGTGTGTGTGTGACTGTGTGTGTGTGTGACTGTGTGTGTGTGTGACTGTGTGTGTGTGACTGTGTGTGACTGTGTGTGTGTGTGACTGTGTGTGTGTGTGACTGTGTGTGTGTGTGTGTAACTGTGTGTGTGTGACTGTGTGTGTGTGACTGTGTGTGTGTGTGTGACTATGTGTGTGTGACTGTGTGTGTGTGTGTGACTATGTGTGTGTGACTGTGTGTGTGTGTGACTGTGTGTGACTGTGTGTGTGTGTGACTGTGTGTGTGTCACTGTGTGTGACTGTGTGTGTGTGACTGTGTGTGTGTGACTGTGTGACTGTGTGTGTGTGACTGTGTGTGTGTCACTGTGTGTGTGTGTGTGACTGTGTGTGACTGTGTGTGTGTCACTGTGTGTGTCACTGTGTGTGTGTGACTGTGTGTGACTGTGTGTGACTGTGTGTGTGTGACTGTGTGTGACTGTGTGTGTGTGACTGTGTGTGTGTGACTGTGTGTGTGTGACTGTGTGTGTGTGTGACTGTGTGTGTGTGTGTCACTGTGTGTGTGTCACTGTGTGTGTGACTGTGTGTCACTGTGTGTGTGTGACTGTGTGTGTGACTGTGTGTGACTGTGTGTGTGTGACTGTGTGTGTGTCACTGGGTGTGCTACTGAGTGCTGAATTCAATAAAGCTCTTGCGCTGGTTCCGCCTGCTGTGGCCTCTCTCCAATGCCAACGCCTCGCTGAGGTCGCCAGGGCTGCTGTGCCAGGCTAGGTGCACCAGGAGCAGGTCACGGGACAGACCCTGCAGGGGCTATGGGTTGTACTGCTGCTGTGCCAGGCTAGGTGCACCAGGAGGAGGTCAGGGGACAGCCAGGTGCCACGGGTCGACTGACTGAGATGAGTGGCTGATGCACCACCTGTGCCCCCTACTGTGCCAACCTGCTGTGCTTTAGCCACCCGGCGCTCCGCTCGTTGTTGTGAGCGTCGCTCCTCCGCCCTCCGTTGTTGTTGGAGGGCGACTGCCTCCAACTGCCCAGTAGCGTCCTTCACGAGCCTCCTCCACAGAGGCCGATCTTGACACTGCTGGTACCGGTCATCGGCAAGTCCACTCAGCTCCACGTCCTCCTGTACCACATCACTCCATCTCCTCTCTAGCCCGTGCCGCGCCCGCTTAGCCCCCTCAATCCGGCCAAACAAAAGCTGTTTCGGCATGCGGTGGCTGGGCATGCGGGCTACATGACCCAGCCATCGCAGCCTTGCCCGCCGGAGGAGCTCACCGATGGGACCCTGCCCAGATCTTTCAAGGATTTGTGAGCTCCTCACACAATCCAGTCTGGTTAAACCCAGGATGGATCGTAGGCAGGCCAGCCTAAATGTTTCTAACCGGCGAAGATGTTTTATTAGGGGGGTCCACGTTTCGCAAGCGTAGAGAAGGGAGGGAATGACCGTGGCCGAGAAGACCTGAAGCTTAGTGCGGAGCGACAGACCAGGTAGCTTCCACACAGCGTTACGTAACCGATTAAAAGATATTGCCGCTCGACTGATTCGGAGTGAGACCTCTGCTGTTAAACTGGAGCCAGTCATAAGCACACTGCCCAGGTATGGGAAACTCTCCACTCTCTCCACACACAGACACTGACACACACAGACGCACACTGACACACACTGACACACACACAGACGCACAGGCACTGACACAAACACACACACACTGACACACATTGACAAACACAGACATTGACACACACCGACACACACACTGGCACACACACTGACACACAGACACTGACACACACTGACACACACAGACACACTGACATACAGACACTGACACACACACTGACACACAGACACTGACATACACACTGACACAGACACTGACACACAGACACACACACACTGACACACACACAGACACACACTGACACACACTGACACACACAGACACACACAGACGGACACACACTGACACAGACACTGACACACAGACACACACACACTGACACACACACAGACACACACTGACACACACTGACACACACACAGACTGACACACACACACAGACACACACAGACGGACACACACTGACACACACACACTGACACACACACACTGACAGACACTGACACACAACAATAGAAATGACCGCCCGTTGCCGGATTATGACAAAATAACGATTTATTATTATTACAGTAGAAATCAGAATGGTAACTTTATAGTTATTATAAGAACATCAACAACCCATTGTACACAACGCAGGCAGGAAGATGAGGTGGGGGGGAGGGGGTAAACTCCCTCCACTCGCAGAAATATTCCTTCAGTGACCGCCCGACCAGCGGCACATTGAGGGTCTGGGTTCATCGCTCTCAGGGGGTTCACGATGGCCGTGTCAGAGACCCACAGACTCACCACACAGAGACCCACAGACTCACCACACAGAGACCCACAGACTCACCACACAGACACCCACAGTCACCACACAGAGACCCACAGACTCACCACACAGACACACAGACTCACTACACAGAGACCCATAGACTCACCACACAGAAACCCATAGCCTCACCACACAGAGACCCACAGACTCACCACACAGATACCCATAGACTCACCACACAGAGACCCAGAGACTCACCACACAGAGACCCACAGACTCACCACACAGAGACCTACAGACTCACCACACAGATACCCATAGTCTCACCACACAGAACCATGGACTCATCACACAGAGACCCATAGACTCACCACACAGAGACCCACAGACTCACCACGCACGGAGACCCACAGACTCACCACACAGATATCCATAGTCTCACCACACAGAACCACAGACTCACCACACAGAGATCCACACACCACACAGAGACCCATAGACTCACCTCACGTAGACCCATAGACTCGCCACACAGACCCACAGACTCACCACACAGAGACCCATAGACTCACTACACAGAGACCCACAGCCTCACCACCACACAGAGACCCACAGACTCACCACGCACGGAGACCCACAGACTCACCACACAGAGACCTATAGTCTCACCACACAGAGAACCATAGACTCACCACACAGAGATCCACACACTCACCACACAGAGATCCACACACTCACCACACAGAGATCCACACACTCACCACACAGAGATCCACAGACTCACCACACAGAGATCCACACACCACACAGAGACCCATAGACTCACCTCACATAGACCCATAGACTCGCCACACAGAGACCCACAGACTCACCACACAGAGACCCATAGACTCACTACACAGAGATCTATAGACTCACCACACAGAGACCCATAGACTCACCACACAGAGATCCACACACTCACCACACAGAGACCCATAGACTCACCACACAGAGACCCACAGACTCACCACCACACAGAGACCCACAGGCACGCCACACAGAGACCCACAGACTCACCACCACACAGAGACCCACAGACTCACCACACAGAGACCCACAGACTCACCACACAGAGACCCACAGACTCACCACCACAGAGACCCATAGACTCACCACCACAGAGACCCACAGACTCACCACACAGAGACCCACAGACTCACCACAGAGACCCACAGACTCACCACCACACAGAGACCCACAGACTCACCACCACACAGAGACCCACAGACTCACCACCACACAGAGACCCACAGACTCACCACCACACAGAGACCCATAACCTCACCACACAGAGACCCACATCCTCACCACCATACAGAGACCCATAGACTCACCACCACAGAGACCCATAGACTCACCACCACAGAGACCCACAGATTCACCACACAGAGACCCACAGACTCACCACACAGAGACCCACAGACTCATCACACAGAGACCCATAGACTCACCTCACAGAGACCCACAGACTCACCACCACACAGAGACCCACAGACTCACCACCACACAGAGACCCACAGACTCACCACCACACAGAGACCCACAGACTCACCACACAGAGACCCACAGACTCACCACCACACAGAGACCCACAGACTCACCACCACACAGAGACCCACAGACTCACCACACAGAGACCCACAGACTCACCACCACACAGAGACCCACAGACTCACCACCACACAGAGACCCACAGACTCACCACCACACAGAGACCCACAGACTCACCACCACACAGAGACCCACAGCCTCACCACCACACAGAGACCCACAGCCTCACCACCACACAGAGACCCACAGACTCACCACTACACAGAGACCCACAGACTCACCACACAGAGATCCACACACTCACCACACAGAGATCCACACACTCACCACACAAATACCCATAGACTCACCACACAGAGACCCATAGACTCACCACACAGAGATCCACACACTCACCACACAGATACCCATAGACTCACCACACAGAGAACCAAAGACTCACTCACACAGAGACCATAGACTCACCACACAGAGACCCACAGACTCACCACCACAGAGACCCACAGACTCACCATCACAGAGACCCACAGACTCACCACACAGAGACCCACAGACTCACTCACACAGAGACCCATAGACTCACCACACAGACACCCATAGACTCACCACACAGAGACCCACAGACTCCCCCCACAGACTCACCACACAGAGACCCACAGACTCACCACACAGAGACCCACAGACTCAACACCACACAGAGACCCACAGACTCACCACCACACAGAGACCCACAGACTCACCACACAGAGACCCATAGTCTCACCACACAGAGATCCACACACCACACAGAGATCCACACACTCACCACACAGAGACCCATAGACTCACCTCACAGAGACCCACAGACTCACCACCAGAGACCCACAGACTCACCACACAGAGACCCACAGACTCATCACACAGAGACCCATAGACTCACCTCACAGAGACCCACAGACTCACCACCACACAGAGACCCACAGACTCACCACCACACAGAGACCCACAGACTCACCACCACACAGAGACCCACAGACTCACCACACAGAGACCCACAGACTCACCACCACACAGAGACCCACAGACTCACCACCACACAGAGACCCACAGACTCACCACACAGAGACCCACAGACTCACCACCACACAGAGACCCACAGACTCACCACCACACAGAGACCCACAGACTCACCACCACACAGAGACCCACAGACTCACCACCACACAGAGACCCACAGCCTCACCACCACACAGAGACCCACAGCCTCACCACCACACAGAGACCCACAGACTCACCACTACACAGAGACCCATAGACTCACCACACAGAGATCCACAGACTCACCACACAAATACCCATAGACTCACCACACAGAGACCCATAGACTCACCACACAGAGATCCACACACTCACCACACAGAGATCCACACACCACACAGATACCCATAGACTCACCACACAGAGAACCAAAGACTCACTCACACAGAGACCCATAGACTCACCACACAGAGACCCACAGACTCACCACCAGAGACCCACAGACTCACCATCACAGAGACCCACAGACTCACCACACAGAGACCCACAGACTCACTCACACAGAGACCCATAGACTCACCACACAGACACCCATAGACTCACCACACAGAGACCCACAGACTCCCCCCACAGACTCACCACACAGAGACCCACAGATTCACCACACAGAGACCCACAGACTCAACACCACACAGAGACCCACAGACTCACCACCACACAGAGACCCACAGACTCACCACACAGAGACCCATAGTCTCACCACACAGAGATCCACACACCACACAGAGATCCACACACTCACCACACAGAGACCCATAGACTCACCTCACAGAGACCCACAGACTCACCACCAGAGACCCACAGACTCACCAGACAGAGACCCACAGACTCACCTCATAGAGACCCACAGACTCACCACACAGAGACCCATAGACTCACCACACAGAGACCCACAGACTCACTCACACAGAGACCCATATACTCACCACACAGAGACCCACAGACTCACCACACAGAGACCCACAGACTCACCACACAGAGACCCACAGATTCACCACACAGAGATCCACACACCACACCGAGATCCACACACTCACCACACAGAGACCCATAGACTCACTACACAGAGACCCACAGACTCACCTCATAGAGACCCACAGACTCACCACACAGAGACCCACAGCCTCACCACCACACAGAGACCCACAGACTCACCACACAGAGACCCATAGACTCACCTCACAGAGACCCACAGACTCACCACCAGAGACCCATAGACTCACCACACAAAGACCCACAGCCTCACCACCACACAGAGACCCATAGACTCACCACACAGAGACCCACAGACTCACCTCATAGAGACCCACAGACTCACCACACAGAAACCCATAGACTCACTACACAGAGACCCACAGACTCACCTCATAGAGACCCACAGACTCACCACACAGAGACCCACAGCCTCACCACCACACAGAGACCCACAGACTCACCACACAGAGACCCATAGACTCACCACACAGAGACCCACAGACTCCCCCCACAGAGACCCACAGCCTCACCACCACACAGAGACCCACAGCCTCACCACCACACAGAGACCCACAGCCTCACCACCACACAGAGACCCACAGACTCACCACCACACAGAGACCCACAGACTCACCTCACAGAGACCCACAGACTCACCACCAGAGACCCACAGCCTCACCACCACGCAGAGACCCACAGCCTCACCACCACACAGAGACCCACAGACTCACCACCAGAGACCCACAGCCTCACCACCACACAGAGACCCACAGCCTCACCACTACACAGAGACCCACAGACTCACCACCACACAGAGACCCACAGCCTCACCACCACACAGAGACCCACAGACTCACCACACAGAGACCCACAGACTCACCACGAGAGACCCACAGACTCACCACACAGAGACCCACAGACTCACCACTACACAGAGACCCACAGACTCACCACACAGAGACCCACAGCCCCACCACCACACAGAGACCCACAGCCTCACTACCACACAGAGACCCATAGACTCACCACCACACAGAGACCCACAGACTCACCACACAGAGACCCACAGACTCACCACACAGAGACCCACAGCCTCACCACCACACAGAGACCCACAGCCTCACCACCACACAGAGACCCACAGACTCACCACCACACAGAGACCCACAGACTCACCTCACAGAGACCCACAGACTCACCACCAGAGACCCACAGCCTCACCACCACGCAGAGACCCACAGCCTCACCACCACACAGAGACCCACAGACTCACCACCAGAGACCCACAGCCTCACCACCACACAGAGACCCACAGCCTCACCACTACACAGAGACCCACAGACTCACCACCACACAGAGACCCACACACTCACCACCTCACAGAGACCCACAGCCTCACCACCACACAGAGACCCACAGACTCACCACCACACAGAGACCCACAGCCTCACCACCACCACACGGAGAGTGTTGCCACGAATCAAATTTAAACTTTAAAACAACGGGCAGTGGAGTGGCGGTGACGTCTGCGGTGGAGGAGGTGTTGGTGAGCGGCCAGCGATGGTCACGAAGGCTGCTCCTGCGAGCGCCATGCCAGCCGCTCACCGGCGACGGTGAGGGGCGTGGTGAGCGCCGCGGCAAAGCGGCGGAACGCATCGAGGGAGACTCGCCGGCAGTCGCCGAGATCCACCCGGCGCAGAGACACACAGCGGGACAGGTGGTGCAGACATCGCTCCGTGAGCTTGTCACAGCCTGGGAGACACACACACAGTCACACACACACAGTCACACACAGAGACACACACAGAGACACACACACAGAGACACACACACAGTCACATACACACACACAGTCACACACACACACAGTCACACACACAGAGACACACAGCGGGACAGGTGGTGCAGACATCGCTCAGTGAGCTTGTCACAGCCTGGGAGACACACACACAGACACACACAGTCACACACAGTCACACACACAGAGACACACACACACAGTCATATACACACAGAGACACACAGCGGGACAGGTGGTGCAGACATCGCTCAGTGAGCTTGTCACAGCCTGGGAGACACACACAGAGACACACACAGTCACACACAGTCACACACACAGAGACACACACACAGAGACACACACAGTCACACACACAGAGACACAGAGACACACACACAGTCACACACACAGAGACACAGAGACACACACACAGAGACACACAGCGGGACAGGTGGTGCAGACATCGCTCAGTGAGCTTGTCACAGCCTGGGAGACACACACAGAGAGACACACACAGAGACACACACAGACACACACACAGAGACACACAGTCACACACACACACACAGACACACACAGAGACACACAGCGGGACAGGTGGTGCAGACATCGCTCAGTGAGCTTGTCACAGCCTGGTAGACACACACACAGTCACACAGTCACACACACACAGTCACACACAGTCACACACACAGAGACACACACACAGTCACACACACACAGTCACACACAGAGACACAGAGACACACACACAGAGACACACAGCGGGACAGGTGGTGCAGACATCGCTCAGTGAGCTTGTCACAGCCTGTGAGACACACAGAGACACACACACAGTCACACACACAGTCACACACAGACACACACACACAGAGACACACACACAGAGACACACACACAGAGACACACAGCGGGACAGGTGGTGCAGACATCGCTCAGTGAGCTTGTCACAGCCTGGGAGACACACACAGAGACACAGTCACACACAGTCACATACACAGAGACACACACACAGAGACACACACACAGAGACACACAGCGGGACAGGTGGTGCAGACATCGCTCAGTGAGCTTGTCACAGCCTGGGAGACACACACACAGAGACACAGTCACACACACAGTCACAGTCACACACACACACAGTCACACACAGTCACACACAGTCACACACACAGAGACACACACACACAGTCACACAGTCACACACACACAGTCACACAGTCATACACACAGTCACACACACACACACACAGTCATATACACACACAGACACACACAGTCACACACACACAGTCACACACAGTCACACACACAGTCATATACACACACACAGACACACACACAGAGACACGCAGCGGGACAGGTGGTGCAGACATCGCTCAGTGAGCTTGTCACAGCCTGCGAGACACACACACAGAGACACAGTCACACACACAGTCACACACACAGAGACACACACACAGAGACACACACACAGTCACACACAGTCACACACACACAGTCACACACACACAGTCACACACACACAGTCACACACAGTCACACACAGAGACACACACAGTCATATACACACAGAGACACACACAGAGACACACACAGTCATATACACACAGAGACATACACATACACAGTCACACACACAGTCACACACACAGTCACACACACAGAGACACACACAGTCATATACACACAGAGACATACACACGCACAGTCACACACACAGTCACACACACACAGACACACACACACACACAGACACACACAGAGACACACACACAGTCACACACACACAGACACACACACACAGACACACACACACAGTCACACACACACAGTCATATACACACAGAGACACGCAGCGGGACAGGTGGTGCAGACATCGCTCAGTGAGCTTGTCACAGCCTGGGAGACACACACAGAGACACATACACAGTCATATACACACAGAGACACACACAGAGACACACACACAGTCACACACACAGTCATATACACACAGAGACACACACACAGAGACACACACACAGTCACACACACAGTCATATACACACAGAGACACAGAGACACACACACAGAGACACACACACAGTCACACATACAGTCACACACACAGTCATATACACACAGAGACACACACACAATCACAAACACAGAGACACACACACAGTCACACACACAGTCACACACACACACAATCACACACACAGAGACACACACACAGTCACACACACACAGTCACACACACACAGTCACACACAGTCACACACAGAGACACACACAGTCATATACACACAGAGACACACACAGAGACACACACAGTCATATACACACAGAGACATACACATACACAGTCACACACACAGTCACACACACAGTCACACACACAGAGACACACACAGTCATATACACACAGAGACATACACACGCACAGTCACACACACAGTCACACACACACAGACACACACACACACACAGAGACACACACACAGTCACACACACACAGACACACACACACAGACACACACACACAGTCACACACACAGTCACACACACAGTCACACACACACAGTCATATACACACAGAGACACGCAGCGGGACAGGTGGTGCAGACATCGCTCAGTGAGCTTGTCACAGCCTGGGAGACACACACAGAGACACATACACAGTCATATACACACAGAGACACACACAGAGACACACACACAGTCACACACACAGTCATATACACACAGAGACACACACACAGAGACACACACACAGTCACACACACAGTCATATACACACAGAGACACAGAGACACACACACAGAGACACACACACAGTCACACATACAGTCACACACACAGTCATATACACACAGAGACACACACACAATCACAAACACAGAGACACACACACAGTCACACACACAGTCACACACACACACAATCACACACACAGAGACACACACACAGTCACACACACACAGAGACACACACACAGTCACACACACAGTCACACACACACACAGTCACACACACACAGTCACACACACAGTCACACACAAAGAGACACACACACACAGAGACACACACAGTCACACAACAACAACAACCGACATTCGCCACTAAGTGGCGGTGACGTCACCACGACGCTTGTGCCAGGCTATGTGCACCCTGAGGCCACGTTAAGTGTCGAACGCCCGCTGGCAGGAGGTCACGGGGCAGACCCAGGTGCCACGGGTCGACTGACTGAGATGACTGGCTGATGCACCACCTGTGCCCCCTACTGTGCAAACCTGCTGTGCTTTAGCCACCCGGCGCTCCGCTCGTTGTTGTGAGCGTCGCTCCTCCGCCCTCCGTTGTTGTTGGAGGGCAACTACCTCCAACTGCCCCAGTAGCGTCCTTCACGAGCCTCCTCCACAGGGGCCGATCTTGACACCGCTGGTACCGGTCATCGGAAAGTCCACTCAGCTCCACGTCCTCCTGTACCACGTCACTCCATCTCTTCTTTAGCCCGTGCCGCGCCCGTTTAGCCCCCTCGATCCGGCCGAACACAAGCTGTTTCGGCATGCGGTGGCTGGGCATGCGGTGGCTGGGCATGCGGGCTACATGACCCAGCCATCGCAGCCTTGCCTGCCGGAGGAGCTCACCGATGGGACCTTGCCCAGATCTTTCAAAGATTTGTGAGCTCCTCACACAATCCAGCCTGGTTAAACCCAGGATGGATCGTAGGCAGGCCAGCCTAAATGTTTCTAAGCGGCGAAGATGTTCCATTAGGGGGTTCCACGTTTCACAAGCGTAGAGAAGGGAGGGAATGACCATGGCCGAGAAGACCTGAAGTTTAGTGCGGAGCGACAGACCAGGTAGCTTCCACACAGCGTTACGCAACCGATAAAAAGATATTGCCGCTCGACTGATTCGGAGTGAGACCTCTGCTGTTAAACTGGAGCCGGTCATAAGTACACTGCCCAGGTATGGGATACTCTCCACTCTCTCCACAACTGCCCCATCACCCATTGGGAGTTGTGGGGGTGGAGTGTCTGATGGTACAAAATACCCAGGCAGGTGCTTAGTTTTGGTGGGGCTGATGGTAAGGCCCCACCTCTTAGTGGCACGCTCCAGTCTCAGCAGCAGCGTCTCCAACTCCTCCTCTGAATGAGCAGCTATTACCAAATCATCGGCATACATAACGTGGTTGAGCAATAGGGAGCCATCCCTTGACCGCACCTGGGCATCGATCAGCCTCCCATTATATCTGTACCAAATGGAGTTTCCCCGGTACAGCTATTGAAGGCTTCACGAACTACGTGGTCAAAATAGATGTTAAATAATGTGGGAGCCAGAGGACATCCCCGTCGTACCCCAAGGTGTACAGAGAATGGCTCTGACTCCCGGCCACGTAGTTTTACCCGGGCCCGCTCACCATCATGAAGGTCCTTAATGATCGTGAACAGAGGGTCAGATACTCCAAAAGCACGAAGAACGACCCAGAGCCCAGGCCTACTGATGGTATCATAGGCCTTGACCAGGTCAATAAAGCAGAGATGTAGGTCTTGTTGGAATTCCCTACACCTCTGCTGTAGCAGACGGACAGAAAATATGGCATCTGTGCAGAACCGCACTTTCCTGAAACCGCATTGGGGCTCCGCAAGCCTCTCCTCAGCGTGCCTGGCAAGGCGATGTTGAATAATCCTTGCCAGGACCTTTCCCGGCACACTGAGGAGTGAGATGCCCCTGTAGTTGTTAGAGTCTGTGCGGTTCCCCTTCTTAAAGAGGGGGACCACCAGGGCATCCTTCCAATCCTGCGGAACCTATCCAGAGGTCCAGACTGTTGTTATGATGTCATATAGGGCAGTCTGTGCACAAACGCCACCCTCCCTCAGCATTTCGCTTGGGAGATCATCTCTGCCCGCTGCCTTTCCTGGTCTCAGACTCCGGATCGCCTTCAGTACTTCCTCAACAGATGGCACCTCAGCCAGCCACTCACAGGGGGTGACTTCTTCCAATATTTGAGGCACCGCAGCCTCAGCAGGGTCATCCTCACTTTGTGCCACGATGTTTTCCTGGCTGAGGGATTTTCCCTCCCCCAGGACCTCACAGAAATGCTCAGCAAATCTGCAAACCTGTTCCTGGGGGTCGGAGATTGGATCACCGTTTTTTGATGGAGTTAAATAGAGATTTGTGATCGTGGGCCACTGAGGCAGACTCCATCTCTTCAGCAACCCGCGACCACCACCCATCCTTGCAGCGCCTCACGGCTCTCCGAACCTCCGAGCGAAGGCTGCGGTAAGCCTCCTCATTCCCTCACCTGGGATTCTGTAGCCGATGACAGTGGGCCTGTCGCTTTTTCTCAACCATCCTGAACACCTCCTCTGTCAGCCAGGGTCTCTGGGGAGGTCTGGACCGCGTACCCAAAGCAGCCAATGCAGCTGCTTGAGTGACAGTCCTAAACCTCGCCCATTTACCCTCGACATCAGGACGAGTGGGGGACGATGC
The DNA here is from genome assembly GCF_048934315.1 of Petromyzon marinus. NCBI lineage: Eukaryota > Metazoa > Chordata > Hyperoartia > Petromyzontiformes > Petromyzontidae > Petromyzon > Petromyzon marinus. The sequence continues at coordinate 220,580 of NW_027423064.1, read as the reverse complement.
CAACCCCAGCCACAGGCGATGATGAAATTCTCGCTTGCAACTTTCATCAGATAACTGAGACCAGGCCACTTTAGGTTGGAATGGGGTCCTGGGTGTACACCCACCACCGGAGTGGAAGAATGGCAGGCGCATCTTACAGATGACAAGTCTATGGTCAGAGGGCAGATCAGCGCCACGGTAGGTCCTGGTGTCAAGGACATGGGCTCGCATCCGCTGGTCCGTCACTATGTAGTCCAGCAGATGGTCGTGCTTGGACCCGGCATGCATCCATGATGTTGTGTGGATGTGCTGATGCTGCGCATCCACACAACATCATGGTCTGTGCGGTCCCCCTCTAGCTGGTGAGTGAGTGACTCACCAGCTAGAGAGATGTGAGTGACTCACCAGGTGAGCGAGTGACTCACCAGGTGAGCGAGTGAATGACTCACCAGCTAGAGAGATGTGAGTGACTCACCAGGTGAGCGAGTGACTCACCAGGTGAGCGAGTGAGTGACTCACCAGGTGAGTGACTCACCAGCTAGAGAGATGTGAGTGACTCACCTGGTGAGTGAGTGACTCACCAGCTAGAGAGATGTGAGTGACTCACCAGGTGAGTGAGTGACTCACCTGGTGAGTGACTCACTCACCTGGTGAGTGAGTGACTCACCAGGTGAGTGAGTGACTCACCAGCTAGAGAGATGTGAGTGAGTGAGTGACTCACCAGGTGAGTGAGTGACTCACCAGGTGAGTGAGTGACTCACCAGGTGAGTGACTCACCAGCTAGAGAGATGTGAGTGACTCACCAGGTGAGTGAGCGACTCACCAGCTAGAGAGATGTGAGTGACTCACCAGGTGAGTGACTCACCAGGTGAGTGACTCACCAGGTGAGTGACTCACCAGCTAGAGAGATGTGAGTGAGTGACTCACCAGGTGAGTGACTCACCAGCTAGAGAGATGTGAGTGACTCACCAGGTGAGTGAGTGACTCACCAGCTAGAGAGATGTGAGTGAGTGACTCACCAGCTAGAGAGATGTGAGTGAGTGACTCACCAGGTGAGTGAGTGAGTGAGTGACTCACCAGGTGAGTGACTCACCAGGTGAGTGAGTGACTCACCAGCTAGAGAGATGTGAGTGACTCACCAGGTGAGCGAGTGAGTGACTCACCTGGTGAGTGAGTGACTCACCAGGTGAGTGACTCACCAGCTAGAGAGATGTGAGTGAGTGAGTGAGTGACTCACCAGGTGAGTGACTCACCAGCTAGAGAGATGTGAGTGAGTGACTCACCAGGTGAGTGACTCACCAGGTGAGTGAGTGACTCACCAGCTAGAGACATGTGAGTGAGTGAGTGACTCACCTGGTGAGTGACTCACCAGGTGAGTGAGTGACTCACCAGCTAGAGAGATGTGAGTGAGTGACTCACCTGGTGAGTGACTCACCAGGTGAGTGAGTGACTCACCAGGTGAGTGAGTGAATCACCAGGTGAGTGACTCACCAGCTAGAGAGATGTGAGTGAGTGAGTGACTCACCAGCTAGAGAGATGTGAGTGAGTGAGTGAGTGACTCACCAGGTGAGTGAGTGACTCACCAGGTGAGTGAGTGACTCACCAGGTGAGTGACTCACCAGCTAGAGAGATGTGAGTGACTCACCAGGTGAGTCACTCACTCACCAGGTGAGTGAGTGACTCACCAGGTGAGTGAGTGAGTGACTCACCAGGTGAGTCACTCACCAGTTAGAGAGATGTGAGTGAGTGAGTGACTCACCAGCTAGAGAGATGTGAGTGAGTGAGTGACTCACCAGGTGAGTGAGTGACTCACCAGCTAGAGAGAAGTGAGTGAGTGAGTGACTCACCAGGTGAGTGAGTGAGTGACTCACCAGGTGAGTGACTCACCAGCTAGAGAGATGTGAGTGACTCACCAGGTGAGTCACTCACTCACCAGGTGAGTGAGTGACTCACCAGGTGAGTGAGTGACTCACCAGGTGAGTGTCTCATCAGCTAGAGAGATGTGAGTGAGTGAGTGACTCACCAGCTAGATTGATGTGAGTGAGTGAGTGACTCACCAGGTGAGTGAGTGACTCACCAGGTGAGTGACTCACCAGGTGAGTGAGTGACTCACCAGGTGAGTGAGTGACTCACCAGGTGAGTGAGTGAGTGAGTGACTCACCAGCTAGAGAGATGTGAGTGACTCACCAGCTAGAGAGATGTGAGTGAGTGAGTGACTCACCAGGTGAGTGACTCACCAGGTGAGTGAGTGAGTGACTCACCAGGTGAGTGACTCACCAGGTGAGTGAGTGAGTGACTCACCAGCTAGAGAGATGTGAGTGAGCTGCTCCCGCGTGGGGTTGCCCACAGCCAGTAGCAGTGCGAGTGACGAGTCGGTGAGTGAGCGAGTCACTTACCAGGTGAGTCACTCACCTGGTGAGTGACTCACCAGGTGAGTGAGTGAGTGACTCACCAGGTGAGTGAGTGACTCACCAGCTAGAGAGATGTGAGTGAGCTGCTCCCGCGTGGGGTTGCCCACAGCCAGTAGCAGTGCGAGCGACGAGTCGGTGAGTGAGCGACAGCGCTCCAGACGGAGGTTGGTGAGCGCCGGTGAGTGCCGGGTGAGGGCCCGCAACGTCCCCTCACCCAGGGGCAGCGCCGACGCGTCCAGCGTGGTGAGGAAACGGAGGCGACTCCTCACCTCGCCCACGCCTGGGGGTGAGCGGGGGCAGGGGGTGGTGAGCGGGAGCGGGGGGGGGGTTGTTACCACACACTCACTCACCCACTCACTCACCCACACACACACACACCCACCCACTCACCCACACACTCACTCACTCACCCACACACTCACCCACACACTCACCCACACACTCACCCACTCACACACTCACCCACACACTCACTCACCCACCCACTCACTCACCCACTCACTCACACACTCACTCACCCACTCACCCACTCACTCACCCACTCACCCACCCACACACTCACTCACCCACCCACCCACTCACTCACACACTCACTCACCCACCCACACACTCACCCACTCACCCACACACTCACTCACTCACTCACCCACTCACCCACACACTCACCCACACACTCACCCACTCACTCACCCACCCACACACTCACCCACCCACTCACTCACCCACACACCCACCCACACACTCACTCACCCACCCACCCACTCACCTAAACTCACTCACACACTCACCCACACACTCACTCACCCACTCACACACCCACTCACTCACTCACCCACTCACTCACCCACACACTCACCCACACACCCACCCACTCACTCACCCACACACTCTCTCACTCACCCACACACTCACCCACACTCACCCACACACTCACTCACCCACCCACTCACCCACCCACTCACCCACACACTCTCTCACACACTCTCTCACTCACCCACACACTCACCCACACTCACCCACTCACCCACACACTCACTCACTCACCCACACACTCACCCACACACTCACCCACACACCCACCCACTCACTCACCCACACACTCACACACTCACCCACACACTCACTCACCCACACACCCACACACTCACCCACACACTCACCCACACACTCACTCACTCACCCACACACTCACTCACTCACCCACTCACTCACCCACACACTCACTCACACACTCACCCACTCACTCACTCACTCACACACTCACTCACCCACACACTCACCCACCCACCCACCCACTCACCCACCCACACACTCACTCACCCATTAACTCACTCACCCATTAACTAACTCACCCACTCACCCACACACTCACCCACACACTCACCTACACACTCACTCACACACTCACCCACACCCTCACCCACTCACCCACACACTCACCCACACGCTCACCCACACGCTCACCCACACGCTCACCCACACGCTCACCCACACGCTCACCCACTCGCTCACCCACACACTCACCCACACACTCACCCACACACTCACCCACCCACTCACCCACTAACTCACTCACCCACTCACCCATTAACTCACTCACCCACACACCCATTAACTCACTCACCCACTCACCCATTAACTCACTCACCCACACACCCATTAACTCACCCATTAACTCACCCATTAGCTCACCCACTAACTCACTCAACCACTCACCCATTAACTCACCCACTCACCCATTAACTCACTCACCCACGCACCCATTAACTCACTCACACACTGGTTGTTGTGGTGGTAGTGGTTGTTGCTGTTGTGGTGTTAGTGGTTGTTGTTATTGTGGTTGTTGTTGTAGTGGCTGTTGTTGTGTCACCAGGGAGGAAGAAGAGTCTAAGTAGGTCGTTATGGTGGTGGTTGTGGTAGTAGTAGTGGTGGTAGTGGTAGTAGTAGTAGTGGTAGTAGTAGTGGTAATAGTGGTGGTAGTAGTGGTAGTAGTAGTGGTGGTAGTGTTGGTAGTAGTGGTAGTAGTAGTAGTGGTAGTAGTAGTGGTGGTAGTGTTGGTAGTAGTGGTAGTAGTAGTAGTGGTAGTAGTAGTGGTAGTAGTGGTGGTAGTAGTGGTGGTAGTTGTTGTAGTGGTTGTTGTTGTTGTTGTGGTTGTTGTGGTTGTTGTTGTCACCAGGGAGGAAGAAGAGTCTCAGGAGGTCGTTATGGTGGTGGTTGTGGTAGTAGTGGTGGTAGTGGTAGTAGTAGTGGTAGTAGTAGTGGTAGTAGTAGTGGTGGTAGTGTTGGTAGTAGTGGTAGTGGTGGTAGTGGTAGTAGTAGTGGTAGTAGTAGTAGTGGTGGTAGTGGTAGTAGTGGTAGTAGTAGTAGTGGTAGTAGTAGTGGTAGTAGTGGTAGTAGTAGTGGTGGTAGTAGTAGTGGTAGTAGTAGTGGTAGTAGTAGTAGTGGTTGTAGTAGTAGCGGTGGTAGTAGTGGTAGTAGTAGTAGTGGTAGTAGTAGTGGTGGTAGTAGTGGTAGTAGTAGTGGTGGTGGTAGTAGTAGTGGTGGTAGTAGTGGTGGTAGTAGTAGTGGTGGTAGTAGTAGTGGTAGTAGTAGTGGTAGTAGTAGTGGTAGTAGTGGTGGTAGTAGTAGTGGTGGTAGTAGTAGTGGTGGTAGTAGTAGTAGTGGTAGTAGTAGTGGTGGTAGTGGTAGTAGTAGTGGTAGTAGTAGTAGTGGTTGTAGTAGTAGCGGTGGTAGTAGTGGTAGTAGTAGTGGTAGTAGTAGTGGTGGTAGTAGTAGTGGTGGTGGTAGTAGTAGTAGTGGTGGTAGTAGTGGTAGTAGTAGTGGTAGTAGTGGTAGTAGTAGTAGTGGTGGTAGTAGTGGTAGTAGTAGTAGTAGTGGTGGTAGTGTTGGTAGTAGTGTTGGTAGTAGTGGTAGTAGTAGTGGTAGTAGTAGTGGTGGTAGTAGTAGTGGTGGTAGTAGTAGTGGTGGTAGTAGTGGTAGTAGTAGTAGTGGTAGTAGTAGTGGTAGTAGTAGTAGTGGTGGTAGTAGTAGTGGTGGTAGTAGTGGTAGTAGTAGTAGTGGTAGTAGTAGTGGTAGTAGTGGTAGTAGTAGTAGTGGTGGTAGTAGTAGTGGTAGTAGTAGTGGTGGTAGTAGTAGTGGTGGTAGTAGTAGTGGTAGTAGTAGTGGTAGTAGTAGTGGTAGTAGTAGTAGTGGTGGTAGTAGTAGTGGTGGTAGTAGTGGTAGTAGTAGTAGTGGTAGTGGTAGTAGTAGTAGTGGTAGTAGTAGTAGTGGTAGTAGTAGTGGTGGTAGTGTTGGTAGTAGTGGTAGTAGTAGTAGTGGTAGTAGTAGTGGTAGTAGTGGTAGTAGTAGTAGTGGTGGTAGTGGTAGTAGTGGTAGTAGTAGTGGTAGTAGTAGTGGTAGTAGTAGTGGTAGTAGTAGTAGTGGTGGTAGTAGTAGTGGTGGTAGTAGTGGTAGTAGTAGTAGTGGTAGTGGTAGTAGTAGTAGTGGTAGTAGTAGTGGTGGTAGTGTTGGTAGTAGTGGTTAGTAGTGTGTAAGTATGGTAGTAGTGTGTGGTGGTAGTGTGGTTGTGTGGTGTGTAGTGGTGTGTAGTGGGGTTGTAGTGGTGTAGTAGTAGTGGTGGGTGGTAGTAGTGGTGGTGGTGTGTGTGGTGTGGTTGGTGTAGTGGTGGTGGTAGTGGTAGTAGTAGTGGTGGTAGTAGTGGTAGTAGTGGTTGTTGTGGTAGTAGTGGTAGTAGTGGTGGTAGTAGTGGTTGTTGTTGTTGTGGTTGTTGTTGTTGTGGTTATTGTTGTTGTTGTGGTTGTGTCACCAGGGAGGAAGAGGAGTCTCAGGAGGTCGTCTGTGGCTCCGTGAGCTCCCGACAGGTCGAGAGATCTCAGCGGAGGAGCGGAGGGACAGGTGGTGAGCGCAGTTACCACGCTCCACGCACAGCCGCCTAGCGACAGCTCTCGTAGGCCTGACACACACACACACAGTGACACACACACAGTGACACACACACAGTGACACACACACAGTGACACACACAGTGTCACACACAGTGTCACACACACACACACAGTGACACACACACACACACAGTGACACACACACAGTGACACACACAGTGACACACACAGTGACACACACACAGTGACACACACACACACAGTGACACACACACACACACAGTGACACACACACAGTGACACACACAGTGACACACACACACACAGTGACACACACAGTGACACACACACACACAGTGACACACACACACAGTGACACACACAGTGACACACACACACACACAGTGACACACACACACACACAGTGACACACACACACACAGTGACACACACAGTGACACACACACACACAGTGACACACACACACAGTGACACACACAGTGACACACACACACACACAGTGACACACACACACACAGTGACACACACAGTGTCACACACACACAGTGACACACACAGTGACACACACACAGTGACACACACACACACAGTGACACACACACACAGTGACACACACAGTGACACACACACACACAGTGACACACACACAGTGACACACACAGTGACACACACAGTGACACACACACAGTGACACACACACACACACAGTGACACACACAGTGACACACACACAGTGACACACACACACACACAGTGACACACACACACAGTGACACACACAGTGACACACACAGTGACACACACACAGTGACACACAGTGACACAGTGACACACACACAGTGACACACACACACACAGTGACACACACAGTGACACACACAGTGACACACACACAGTGACACACAGTGACACACACACACAGTGACACACAGTGACACAGTGACACACACACAGTGATACACACAGTGTCACACACACACACAGTGACACACACAGTGACACACACAGTGACACACACACAGTGACACACACAGTGACACACACACAGTGACACACACAGTGACACACACACAGTGACACACACACAGTGACACACACACAGTGACACACACACACACAGTGACACACACAGTGACACACACAGTGACACACACACAGTGACACACACAGTGACACACACACACAGTGACACACACACAGTGACACACACAGTGACACACACACAGTGACACACACACACACAGTGACACACACAGTGACACACACAGTGACACACACACAGTGACACACAGTGACACACACACACAGTGACACACAGTGACACAGTGACACACACACAGTGATACACACAGTGTCACACACACACACAGTGACACACACAGTGACACACACAGTGACACACACACAGTGACACACACAGTGACACACACACAGTGACACACACAGTGACACACACACAGTGACACACACACAGTGACACACACACAGTGACACACACACACACAGTGACACACACAGTGACACACACAGTGACACACACACAGTGACACACACAGTGACACACACACACAGTGACACACACACAGTGACACACACAGTGACACACACACAGTGACACACACACACACAGTGACACACACAGTGACACACACAGTGACACACACACAGTGACACACACAGTGACACACACACAGTGACACACACACAGTGACACACACACACACAGTGACACACACAGTGACACACACAGTGACACACACACAGTGACACACACAGTGACACACACAGTGACACACACACAGTGACACACACACAGTGACACACACACAGTGACACACACACAGTGACACACACACACACACAGTGACACACACAGTGACACACACACAGTGACACACACACAGTGATACACACACAGTGACACACACACACACAGTGACACACACACACACACAGTGACACACACAGTGACACACACACAGTGACACACACAGTGACACACACACAGTGACACACACACACACAGTGACACACAGTGACACACACACACAGTGACACACACACACACACAGTGACACACACAGTGACACACACACAGTGACACACACACACACAGTGACACACACAGTGACACACACAGTGACACACACAGTGACACACACACAGTGACACACACAGTGACACACACAGTGACACACACACAGTGACACACACAGTGACACACACACACAGTGACACACACAGTGACACACACACAGTGTCACACACAGTGACACACACACACAGTGACACACACACACAGTGACACACACACACACAGTGACACACACACAGTGACACACACACACAGTGACACACACACACAGTGACACACACACACACAGTGACACACACACAGTGACACACACACACAGTGACACACACAGTGACACACACACACACACAGTGACACACACACAGTCACACACAGTGACACACACACAGTGACACACACACACAGTGACACACACACAGTGACACACACACACAGTGACACACACAGTCACACACAGTGACACACACACAGTGACACACACACACAGTGACACACACACAGTGACACACACACACAGTGACACACACACACAGTGACACACACACACAGTGACACACACACACAGTGACACACACACAGTCACACAGTGACACACACACAGTGACACACACACACAGTGACACACACACAGTGACACACACACACAGTGACACACACACACAGTGACACACACACAGTGACACACACACACAGTGACACACACACAGTGACACACACAGTGACACACACACACAGTGACACACACACAGTCACACACAGTGACACACACACAGTGACACACACACACAGTGACACACACACAGTGACACACACACACAGTGACACACACACACAGTGACACACACAGTGACACACACACAGTGACACACACACAGTGACACACACACAGTGACACACACTGACACACACACAGTGACACACACACAGTGACACACACACAGTGACACACACACAGTGACACACACACACACAGTGACACACACACAGTGACACACACACACACACAGTGACACACACACACAGTGACACACACACACAGTGACACACACACACAGTGACACACACAGTGACACACACACAGTGACACACACACAGTGACACACACACACAGTGACACACACACAGTGACACACACACACAGTGACACACACAGTGACACACACACACACAGTGACACACACAGTGACACACACACACAGTGACACACACAGTGACACACACACAGTGACACACACACAGTGACACACACACACAGTGACACACACACACAGTGACACACACACAGTGACACACACACAGTGACACACACACACAGTGACACACACACAGTGACACACACAGTGACACACACACAGTGACACACACACAGTGACACACACAGTGACACACACAGTGACACACACACACAGTGACACACACACACACACAGTGACACACACACACAGTGACACACACAGTGACACACACACAGTGACACACACAGTGACACACACACAGTGACACACACACACAGTGACACACACACACACAGTGACACACACACAGTGACACACACAGTGACACACACACAGTGACACACACAGTGACACACACACAGTGACACACACACACAGTGACACACACAGTGACACACACACAGTGACACACACACAGTGACACACACACAGTGACACACACAGTGACACACACACACAGTGACACACACACAGTGACACACACAGTGACACACACAGTGACACACACACAGTGACACACACACACAGTGACACACACAGTGACACACACACAGTGACACACACAGTGACACACACACACAGTGACACACACAGTGACACACACAGTGACACACACACACACACAGTGACACACACACAGTGACACACACAGTGACACACACACACACACAGTGACACACACACAGTGACACACACACAGTGACACACACACACACACAGTGACACACACACAGTGACACACACACACAGTGACACACACAGTGACACACACACACACACAGTGACACACACAGTGACACACACAGTGACACACACACACACAGTGACACACACACAGTGACACACACACAGTGACACACACAGTGACACACACAGTGACACACACACACAGTGACACACACACACACAGTGACACACACACACAGTGACACACACAGTGACACACACACAGTGACACACACACAGTGTCACACACACAGTGACACACACACACAGTGACACACACACACACAGTGACACACACACACAGTGACACACACAGTGACACACACACAGTGACACACACAGTGACACACACACAGTGACACACACACACAGTGACACACACAGTGACACACACACAGTGACACACACACAGTGACACACACACACAGTGACACACACAGTGACACACACACACAGTGACACACACACACAGTGACACACACAGTGACACACACAGTGACACACACACAGTGACACACACACACAGTGACACACACAGTGACACACACACAGTGACACACACAGTGACACACACACACAGTGACACACACAGTGACACACACAGTGACACACACACACACACAGTGACACACACACAGTGACACACACAGTGACACACACACACACACAGTGACACACACACAGTGACACACACACAGTGACACACACACACACACAGTGACACACACACAGTGACACACACACACAGTGACACACACAGTGACACACACACACACACAGTGACACACACAGTGACACACACAGTGACACACACAGTGACACACACACACACAGTGACACACACACAGTGACACACACACAGTGACACACACACAGTGACACACACAGTGACACACACAGTGACACACACACAGTGACACACACAGTGACACACACACAGTGACACACACACACAGTGACACACACAGTGATACACACAGTGACACAGTGACACACACACAGTGACACACACACACAGTGACACACACACACAGTGACACACACACAGTGACACACACACAGTGACACACACAGTGACACACACAGTGACACACACACAGTGACACACACAGTGTCACACACACACACACAGTGTCACACACACACAGTGACACACACACAGTGACACACACACAGTGACACACACACACAGTGACACACACACACAGTGTCACACACACACAGTGACACACACACAGTGACACACACACAGTGACACACACACAGTGACACACACACAGGGACACACACAGTGACACACACACAGTGACACACACACACACAGTGACACACACACAGTGACACACACACAGTGACACACACACACAGTCACACACAGTGACACACACAGTGACACACACACAGTGACACACACACAGTGACACACACACACACAGTGACACACACACACAGTCACACACAGTGACACACACAGTGACACACACACAGTGACACACACACACACAGTGACACACACACACAGTCACACACAGTGACACACACACACAGTGACACACACACACACAGTGACACACACAGTGACACAGTGACACACACACACAGTCACACACACACAGTGACACACAGTGACACACACACAGTGACACACACACACAGTGACACACACACACAGTGACACACACACACACAGTGACACACACAGTGACACACACACACACACAGTGACACACACACACAGTGACACACACACACAGTGACACACACACAGTGACACACACACACAGTGACACACACACAGTGACACACACACAGTGACACACACACACAGTGACACACAGTGACACACACACAGTGACACACACAGTGACACACACACACAGTGACACACACACAGTGACACACACAGTGACACACACACACAGTGACACACAGTGACACACACACAGTGACACACACAGTGACACACACACACAGTGACACACACAGTGACACACACACAGTGACACACACACACAGTGACACACACAGTGACACACACAGTGACACACACACAGTGACACACACACACACAGTGACACACACACACAGTGACACAGTGACACACACACAGTGACACACACACACACAGTGACACACACACACACACAGTGACACACACACAGTGACACACACACAGTGACACACACACAGTGACACACACACAGTGACACACACACACAGTGACACACACACAGTGATACACACAGTGACACACACACACAGTGACACACACACACAGTGACACACACAGTGACACACACACAGTGACACACACACACAGTGACACACACAGTGACACACACACAGTGACACACACAGTGACACACACACAGTGACACACACAGTGACACACACACACACAGTGACACACACAGTGACACACACACAGTGACACACACACACACAGTGACACACACAGTGACACACACAGTGACACACACACAGTGACACACACACACACAGTGACACACACACACAGTGACACAGTGACACACACACAGTGACACACACACACACAGTGACACACACACACAGTGACACACACACAGTGACACACACACAGTGACACACACACAGTGACACACACACAGTGACACACACACAGTGACACACACACACAGTGACACACACACAGTGACACACACACAGTGACACACACAGTGACACACACACACACGTGACACACACACACAGTGACACACACAGTGACACACACACAGTGACACACACAGTGACACACACACACAGTGACACACACAGTGACACACACACAGTGACACACACACAGTGACACACACAGTGACACACACACACAGTGACACACACACAGTGACACACACACACAGTGACACACACACAGTGACACACACAGTGACACACACACAGTGACACACAGTGACACACACACACAGTGACACACACACAGTGACACACACAGTGACACACACAGTGACACACAGTGACACACACACACAGTGACACACACACAGTGACACACACAGTGACACACACACAGTGACACACACAGTGACACACACACAGTGACACACACAGTGACACACACACAGTGACACACACACACAGTGACACACACACAGTGACACACACACACACTGACACACACACAGTGACACACACACAGTGACACACACACACAGTGACACACACAGTGACACACACACAGTGACACACACACAGTGACACACACACACAGTGACACACACACAGTGACACACACACACACAGTGACACACACACAGTGACACACACACACAGTGACACACACACAGTGTCACACACACAGTGACACACACACAGTGACACACACACAGTGACACACACACACACAGTGACACACACACAGTGACACACACACACAGTGACACACACACAGTGTCACACACACAGTGACACACACACAGTGACACACACACAGTGACACACACACACACAGTGACACACACAGTGACACACACGCAGTGACACACACAACAGTGACACACACACAGTGACACACACACACAGTGACAAACACTGCAACATATTGTGGCGAACGAGCTTGGTGAGTGAGCCACGGTGAGCGAGCGTGGTGAGCGTGGTGAGCGTGGTGAGTGTGAGCGTGGTGAGCGTGGTGAGTGTAGTGAGTGTGAGCGTGGTGAGCGTGAGCGTGGTGAGCGTGGTGAGTGTAGTGAGTGCGAGCGTGGTGAGCGTGGTGAGTGTGAGCGTGGTGAGCGTGGTGAGTGTAGTGAGTGCGAGCGTGGTGAGCGTGGTGAGCGTGAGCGTGGTGAGTGTAGTGAGTGTGAGCGTGGTGAGCGTGGTGAGTGTGAGCGTGGTGAGTGTAGTGAGTGTGAGCGTGGTGAGCGTGGTGAGCGTGGTGAGCGTGGTGAGCGTGGTGAGTGTAGTGAGTGTGAGCGTGGTGAGCGTGGTGAGCGTGGTGAGCGTGGCAAGTGTGAGCGCGGTGAGCGTGAGCGTGGTGAGTGTAGTGAGTGTGAGCGTGGTGAGCGTGGTGAGCGTGGTGAGCGTGGTGAGTGTAGTGAGTGTGAGCGTGGTGAGCGTGGTGAGCGTGGTGAGCGTGAGCGTGGTGAGCGTGGTGAGCGTGGTGAGCGTGGTGAGTGTAGTGAGTGTGAGCGTGGTGAGTGTAGTGAGTGTGAGCGTGGTGAGCGTGGTGAGTGTGAGCGTGGTGAGTGTAGTGAGTGTGAGCGTGGTGAGCGTGGTGAGCGTGGTGAGTGTAGTGAGTGTGAGCGTGGTGAGCGTGGTGAGCGTGGTGAGCGTGGTGAGTGTATTGAGTGTGAGCGCGGTGAGCATGGTGAGCGTGAGCGTGGTGAGTGTAGTGAGTGTGAGCGTGGTGAGCGTGGTGAGCGTGGTGAGCGTGGTGAGTGTAGTGAGTGTGAGCGTGGTGAGCGTGGTGAGTGTAGTGAGTGTGAGCGTGGTGAGTGTAGGTGAGTGTGAGCGTGGTGAGCGTGGTGAGCGTGGTGAGCGTGGTGAGCTTGGTGACCGTGGTGAGTGTGGTGAGCGTGGTGAGTGTGGTGAGCGTGGTGAGTGTGAGCGTGGTGAGCGTGGTGAGTGTAGTGAGTGCGAGCGTGGTGAGCGTGGTGAGCGTGGTGAGCGTGGTGAGCTTGGTGACCGTGGTGAGTGTGGTGAGCGTGGTGAGTGTGAGCGTGGTGAGCGTGGTGAGCGTGGTGAGCTTGGTGAGTGTAGTGAGTGTGAGCGTGGTGAGCGTGGTGAGCGTGGTGAGCGTGGTGAGTGTAGTGAGTGTGAGCGTGGTGAGCGTGGTGAGCGTGGTGAGCGTGGTGAGTGTAGTGAGTGTGAGCGTGGTGAGCGTGGTGAGCGTGGTGAGCGTGGTGAGTGTGGTGAGCGTGGCGAGCGTGGTGAGTGTGGTGAGCGTGGTGAGCATGATGAGCGTGGCGAGCGTGGTGAGTGTGGTGAGCGTGGTGAGTGTAGTGAGTGCGAGCGTGGTGAGCGTGGTGAGTGTGAGCGTGGTGAGCGTGGTGAGCGTGGTGAGCGTGGTGAGTGTAGTGAGTGCGAGCGTGGTGAGCGTGGTGAGTGTAGTGAGTGCGAGCGTGGTGAGCGTGGTGAGTGTGAGCGTGGTGAGTGTAGTGAGTGTGAGCGTGGTGAGCGTGGTGAGCGTGGCAAGTGTGAGCGTGGTGAGCATGGTGAGCGTGAGCGTGGTGAGTGTAGTGAGTGTGAGCGTGGTGAGCGTGGTGAGCGTGGTGAGCGTGGTGAGTGTAGTGAGTGTGAGCGTGGTGAGTGTAGTGAGTGTGAGCGTGGTGAGCGTGGTGAGCGTGGTGAGCGTGAGCGTGGTGAGCGTGGTGAGTGTAGTGAGTGTGAGCGTGGTGAGCGTGGTGAGTGTGAGCGTGGTGAGTGTAGTGAGTGTGAGCGTGGTGAGCGTGGTGAGCGTGGTGAGCGTGGTGAGTGTAGTGAGTGTGAGCGTGGTGAGTGTAGTGAGTGTGAGCGTGGTGAGCGTGGTGAGCGTGGTGAGCGTGGTGAGCGTGGTGAGTGTGAGCGTGGTGAGTGTGGTGAGTGTAGTGAGCGTGGTGAGTGTAGTGAGTGTGAGCGTGGTGAGTGTGGTGAGCATGATGAGCGTGGCGAGCGTGGTGAGTGTAGTGAGTGCGAGCGTGGTGAGCGTGGTGAGCGTGGTGAGCGTGGTGAGTGTAGTGAGTGTGAGCGTGGTGAGTGTGGTGAGCGTGGTGAGCGTGGTGAGTGTAGTGAGTGCGAGCGTGGTGAGCGTGGTGAGTGTAGTGAGTGCGAGCGTGGTGAGCGTGGTGAGTGTGAGCGTGGTGAGTGTAGTGAGTGTGAGCGTGGTGAGCGTGGTGAGTGTAGTGAGTGTGAGCGTGGTGAGCGTGGTGAGCGTGGTGAGCGTGAGCGTGGTGAGTGTAGTGAGTGTGAGCGTGGTGAGCGTGGTGAGCGTGGTGAGCGTGGTGAGCGTGGTGAGTGTAGTGAGTGTGAGCGTGGTGAGTGTAGTGAGTGTGAGCGTGGTGAGCGTGGTGAGCGTGGTGAGCGTGGTGAGTGTAGTGAGTGCGAGCGTGGTGAGCTTGGTGACCGTGGTGAGTGTGGTGAGCGTGGTGAGTGTGAGCGTGGTGAGTGTGAGCGTGGTGAGCGTGGTGAGCGTGGTGAGTGTAGTGAGTGTGAGCGTGGTGAGCGTGGTGAGTGTGGTGAGCGTGGTGAGTGTAGTGAGTGTGAGCGTGGTGAGCGTGGTGAGTGTGAGCGTGGTGAGCGTGGTGAGTGTAGTGAGTGTGAGCGTGGTGAGCGTGGTGAGCTTGGTGAGCTTGGTGAGTGTAGTGAGTGTGAGCGTGGTGAGCGTGGTGAGTGTGGTGAGTGCGAGCGTGGTGAGCGTGGTGAGCGTGGTGAGCGTGGTGAGTGTGGTGAGTGCGAGCGTGGTGAGCGTGGTGAGCGTGGTGAGCGTGGTAAGCGTAGTGAGTGTGAGCGTGGTGAGCGTGGTGAGCGTGGTGAGTATGAGCGTGGTGAGTGTAGTGAGTGTGAGCGTGGTGAGCGTGGTGAGCGTGGTGAGCGTGGTGAGTGTGGTGAGCTTGGTGAGCGTGGTGAGTGTAGTGAGTGTAGTGAGTGTGAGCGTGGTGAGCGTGGTGAGCTTGGTGAGTGTAGTGAGTGTGAGCGTGGTGAGTGTAGTGAGTGTAGTGAGTGTGAGCGTGGTGAGCGTGGTGAGCGTGGTGAGCGTGGTGAGTGTGGTGAGCGTGGTGAGCGTGGTGAGCATAGTGAGTGTGAGCGTGGTGAGCGTGGTGAGCGTGGTGAGCGTGGTGAGCGTGGTGAGGGTGAGCGTGGTGAGCGTGGTGAGTGTGGTGAGCGTAGTGAGTGTGAGCGTGGTGAGCTTGGTGAGCGTGGTGAGCGTGGTGAGTGTGAGCGTGGTGAGCTTGGTGAGCGTGGTGAGCGTGGTGAGTGTAGTGAGCGTGAGCGTGGTGAGCGTGGTGAGTGTAGTGAGTGTGAGCGTGGTGAGTGTAGTGAGTGTGAGCGTGGTGAGTGTAGTGAGTGTAGTGAGTGCGAGCGTGGTGAGTGTGGTGAGCGTGGTGAGCGTGGTGAGTGTAGTGAGTGTGAGCGTGGTGAGCGTGGTGAGCGTGGTGAGCGTGGTGAGCGTGGTGAGTGTGAGCGTGGTGAGCGTGGTGAGTGTGAGTGTGGTGAGCGTGGTGAGCGTGGTGAGTGTGAGTGTGGTGAGCGTGGTGAGCGTGGTGAGTGTGTTGAGTGCTCACCGGGGAGCCTGCCCAGGAGCCAGGCGAGCTGCCGGTGAGAGACGCTGGCGTTGGTGAGGAGCAGTGAGCGTGGTGAGCGTGGTGAGCGTGGTGAGTGTGGTGAGTGTGGTGAGTGCTCACCGGGGAGCCTGCCCAGGAGCCAGGCGAGCTGCCGGTGAGAGACGCTGGCGTTGGTGAGGAGCAGTGAGCGTGGCTGGTGCCTCACCACGGCGGTGAGCAGGGCCGGGGAAACTCGGCGGCAACCGGAAAGATCCATCCTCACCCAGAGCCGGCGGTCACTACACCTGGACCACCATCACCACCATCATCACCACCATCACCACCATCACCACCATCACCACCACCACCACCATCACCACCATCACCACCATCATCACCATCACCATCACCACCATCCTCACCCAGAGCCGGCGGTCACTACACCTGGACCACCATCACCACCATCACCATCACCACCATCACCACCATCACCACCATCACCACCATCACCACCATCACCACCATCACCACCATCACCACCACCACCACCATCACCACCATCACCACCATCACCACCATCACCACCACCATCACCACCATCACCACCATCATCACCATCACCATCATCACCATCACCACC
This sequence comes from Petromyzon marinus, assembly GCF_048934315.1. Classification (NCBI taxonomy): domain Eukaryota; kingdom Metazoa; phylum Chordata; class Hyperoartia; order Petromyzontiformes; family Petromyzontidae; genus Petromyzon; species Petromyzon marinus. The sequence goes on along the minus strand of NW_027423064.1, from coordinate 202,372 downwards.
ATCCTCACCCAGAGCCGGCGGTCACTACACCTGGACCACCATCACCAACACCACCATCATCACCAACACCATCACCACCATCACCACCATCACCACCATCACCACCACCATCATCACCACCATCATCACCATCACCACCACTATCACCATCACCACCATCACCACCATCACCACCATCATCACCACCATCACCACCATCACCACCACCACCATCACCACCATCCTCACCCAGAGCCGGCGGTCGCTACACCTGGACCATCACCACCATCATCACTACCATCACCACCATCACCATCATCATCACCATCACCACCACCACCACCATCACCACCATCACCATCACCACCATCCTCACCCAGAGCCGTCGGTCGCTACACCTGGACCATCACCATCACCACCATCATCAACAACACCACCATCACCACCATCACCATCATCACCACCACCACAATCACCACCATCACCACCACCACCATCACCACCATCACCATCATCACCACCATCACCACCACCACCATCACCACCATCACCATCATCACCACCACCACCATCACCACCATCACCACCACCACCACCACCATCACCATCATCACCATCACCACCATCACCATCATCACCACCACCACAATCACCACCATCACCACCACCACCATCATCACCACCATCACCACCACCACCATCACCACCATCACCATCATCACCACCACCACCATCACCACCACCATCACCATCACCACCATCATCACCACCACCACCACCATCACACCATCATCACCATCACCACCATCACCATCATCACCACCATCATCACCATCACCACCATCACTACCACCATCACCACCATCACCACCATCATCACCACCATCACCACCATCACACTCCAACAGGTACATCCTTAGAGAAGAGACAGCCTCTCCTCCACACACACACCCCAGAACAAGTCTACCAGACCTCCTGCACTCCACAGAGGTGCAGGCGGTACCGGTCCAGCTCCCAACAGATGAGTGACAGCCTCTCAGGCAAATAAACACACCTACACCTGAACCAGCGCACCGGACCTCCTAAATGCCACGTTGATCCAGGCGGTACCGGTCCAGCTCCAGACAGAGAAGCGGCAGCCTCTCCTCCACATCAACACCAGAACAAGTCTACTAGGCCTCCTTCCACAGAGGTGCAGGCGGTACCGGTCCAGCTCCCGACAGGGAAGTGGCAGCCTCTCCTCCACACACACACCAGAACAAGTCTACTAGGCCTCCTGTAATCCACATAGGTGCAGGCGGTACCGGTCCAGCTCCAGACAGAGGAGTGACAGCCTCTCCTCCACACCAACACCAGAACAAGTCTACTAGGCCTCCTGCACTCCACAGAGATCCAGGCGGTACCGGTCCAGCTCCCGACAGAGAGAGCGGCAGCCTCTCCACACACACACACACCAGAACAAGTCTACTAGGCCTCCTGCACTCCACAGAGATCCAGGCGGTACCGGTCCAGCTCCCGACAGATGAGTGACAGCCTCTCATGCAAATAAACACACCTACACCTGAACCAGCGCACCGGACCTCCTAAATGCCACGTTGATCCAGGCGGTACCGGTCCAGCTCCAGACAGAGAAGCGGCAGCCTCTCCTCCACACACACCAGAACAAGTCTACCAGACCTCCTTCCACAGAGGTCCAGCTCTCGACAGAGGAGTGGCAGCCTCTCCACACACACACCCCAGAACAAGTCCACTAGACCTCCTGCACTCCACAAAGGTGCAGGCAGTACCGATCCAGCTCCCGACAGAGGAGTGGCAGCTTCTCCACACACACACAAACCAGAACCGGTCCATCTGTACTCCACAGAGATCCAAGCGGTACCGGTCCAGCTCCCGACAGAGAAGCGGTAGCCTCTCCTCCACACACACCAGAACAAGTCTACTAGGCCTCCTTCCACAGAGGTCCAGCTCCAGACAGACGAGTGGCAGCCTCTCCACACACACACACACCAGAACAAGTCTACTAGGCCTCCTGCACTCCACAGAGATCCAGGCGGTACCGGTCCAGCTCCCGACAGATGAGTGACAGCCTTTCATGCAAATAAACACACCTACACCTGAACCAGCGCACCGGACCTCCTAAATGCCACGTTGATCCAGGCGGTACCGGTCCAGCTCCAGACAGAGAAGTGGCAGCCTCTCCTCCACACACCCCAGAACAAGTCTACTAGACCTCCTGCACTCCACAAAGGTGCAGGCAGTACCGATCCAGCTCCCGACAGAGGAGTGGCAGCCTCTCCTCCACACACACACAAACCAGAACCGGTCCATCTGTACTCCACAGAGATCCAAGCGGTACCGGTCCAGCTCCAGACAGAGAAGTGGCAGCCTCTCCTCCACATCAACACCAGAACAAGTCTACTAGGCCTCCTTCCACAGAGGTGCAGGCGGTACCAGTCCAGCTCCAGACAGATGAGTGACAGACTCTCCTCCACACACACCAGAACAAGTCTACTAGGCCTCCTGCACTCCACAGAGATCTAGGCGGTACCGGTCCAGCTCCCGACACAGAAGTGGCAGCCTCTCCTCCACACCCATACCAGAACAAGTCTACTAGGCCTCCTGTAATCCACAGAGGTTCAGCTCCAGACAGAGAAGCGGGCAGCCTTTCCTCCACACACCCAAACTAGAACAAGTCTACTAGGCCTCCTGCACTCCACAGAGATCCAGGCGGTTCCGGTCCAGCTCCAGACAGAGAAGTGGCAGCCTCTCCTCCACATCAACACCAGAACAAGTCTACTAGGCCTCCTTCCACAGAGGTGCAGGCGGTACCGGTCCAGCTCCCGACAGGGAAGTGGCAGCCTCTCCTCCACACACACACACCAGAACAAGTCTACTAGGCTTCCTGTAATCCACAAAGGTGCAGGCAGTACCGGTCCAGCTCCAGACAGAGAAGTGGCAGCCTCTCCTCCACACCAATACCAGAACAAGTCTACTAGGCCTCCTTCCACAGAGGTTCAGCTCCAGACAGATGAGTGACAGCCTCTCCACACACACACACACACCAGAACAAGTCTACTAGGCCTCCTGCACTTCACAGAGGTGCAGGCGGTACCGGTCCAGCTCCCGACAGAGGAGTGGCAGCCTCTCATGCAAATAAACACACCTACACCTGAACCAGCGCACCGGACCTCCTAAATGCCACGTTGATCCAGGCGGTACTGGTCCAGCTCCAGACAGAGGAGTGACAGCCTCTCCTCCACCCACACCAGAACAAGTCTACTAGACCTCCTTCCACAGAGGTCCAGCTCCCGACAGAGGAGTGGCAGCCTCTCCACACATACACACACCAGAACAAGTCCACTAGACCTCCTGCACTCCACAAAGGTGCAGGCGGTACCGATCCAGCTCCCGACAGAGGAGTGGCAGCCTCTCCTCCACACACACACAAACCAGAACCGGTCCATCTGTACTCCACAGAGATCCAAGCGGTATCGGTCCAGCTCCAGACAGAGAAGTGGCAGCCTCTCCTCCACATCAACACCAGAACAAGTCTACTAGGCCTCCTGTAATCCACAGAGGTGCAGGTGGTACCAGTCCAACTCCAGACAGATGATTGACAGCCTCTCCTCCACATCAACACCAGAACAAGTCTACTAGGCCTCCTTCCACAGAGGTCCAGCTCCCGACAGAGGAGTGGCAGCCTCTCCACACACACACACCCCAGAACAAGTCCACTAGACCTCCTGCACTCCACAAAGGTGCAGGCAGTACCGATCCAGCTCCCGACAGAGGAGTTGCAGCCTCTCCTCCACACACACACACACACCAGAACCGGTCCATCTGCACTCCACAGAGATCCAGGCGGTACCGGTCCAGCTCCCGACAGAGAGAGCGGCAGCCTCTCCACACACACACACCCCAGAACAAGTCTACTAGGCCTCCTGCACTCCACAGAGATCCAGGCGGTACCGGTCCAGCTCCCGACAGAGACAGCGGCAGCCTCTCCTCCGCAGTGAGCGTTCGGACATTCCACGTGGCCACCCGCAGTGGCTTTTCGTTGTTTCTGGAGCAGCCCCGAGGGTTGAGATTCAGTCTCCTGGCTCCGCCAAATGGGGGTTTGACCAGAAGACGTCACAGACGCCTGTCCCCCCGTCACCCCCCCACTCACCCCGCACTCACCACTCACCCCGCACTCACCACTCACCCCGCACTCACCACTCACCCCGCACTCACCACTCACCCCGCACTCACCACTCACCCCGCACTCACCACTCACCCCGCACTCACCACTCACCCCGCACTCACCACTCACCCCGCACTCACCACTCACCCCGCACTCACCACTCACCCCGCACTCACCACTCACCCCGCACTCACCACTCACCCCGCACTCACCACTCACCCCGCACTCACCACTCACCCCGCACTCACCACTCACCCCGCACTCACCACTCACCCCGCACTCACCACTCACCCCGCACTCACCACTCACCCCGCACTCACCACTCACCCCGCACTCACCACTCACCCCGCACTCACCACTCACCCCGCACTCACCACTCACCCCGCACTCACCACTCACCCCGCACTCACCACTCACCCCGCACTCACCACTCACCCCGCACTCACCACTCACCCCGCACTCACCACTCACCCCGCACTCACCACTCACCCCGCACTCACCACTCACCCCGCACTCACCACTCACCCCGCACTCACCACTCACCCCGCACTCACCACTCACCCCGCACTCACCACTCACCCCGCACTCACCACTCACCCCGCACTCACCACTCACCCCGCACTCACCACTCACCCCGCACTCACCACTCACCCCGCACTCACCACTCACCCCGCACTCACCACTCACCCCGGCACTCCCCACTCACCCCGCACTCACCACTCACCCCGGCACTCCCCACTCACCCCGCACTCACCACTCACCCCGCACTCACCACTCACCCCGCACTCCCCACTCACCCCGCACTCACCACTCACCCCGCACTCACCACTCACCCCGCACTCACCACTCACCCCGCACTCACCACTCACCCCGCACTCACCACTCACCCCGCACTCACCACTCACCCCGCACTCACCACTCACCCCGGCACTCCCCACTCACCCCGCACTCACCACTCACCCCGGCACTCACCACTCACCCCGCACTCCCCCACTCACCCCGCACTCACCACTCACCCCGCACTCACCACTCACCCCGGCACTCCCCACTCACCCCGCACTCACCACTCACCCCGCACTCACCCCCCCACAAGACTCACCAGCGGTTCCAGGCCTTGCACACGCGCATGCAAGTGCAGAGCTCGGCGCAGGAGAGGAACGGAAAGACGTTCACCCACACCTCCTTCTGCAGCGCCCGCTCGCCCTCCTCGTCGTCCACCTCATCGACGTCCACCGCCGCCACCTCCTCCTCCTCCTTCGCCGGCCGATCGCCGCCGCCGCCGCTCCCCCGACTCCTCGCCAGGGTGGTGCGAGCGCCCGCGATCATCGCGGGCCTCAGCTGGTCCACCACGACCACGGCCACCATGTCCGTGAGCCTGGCGCCGTGCCTCAGGCTGCCGGCGCAGTCCGGCACGGTTCTCGTGCCGTGCCTCAGGCTGCCGGCGCCGTCCCTCAGCCTGCCGGCACCGGCAGCTACGCCGGCACCATCACCTACTCTGGTACCTAAGCTGGCACCATCACCTACTCTGGCACCTAAGCTGGCATCATCACCTACTCGGGTACCTAAGCTGGCATCATCACCTACTCGGGTACCTAAGCTGGCATCATCACCTACTCTGGTACCTACTCTGGCATCATCAGCTACTCTGGCACCTAAGCTGGCATCATCACCTACTCTGGCACCTACTCTGGCATCATCAGCTACTCTGGTACCTAAGCTGGCATCATCACCTACTCTGGCACCTACTCTGGCATCATCACCTACTCTGGCACCTACTCTGGCATCATCACCTACTCTGGCACCTACTCTGGCATCATCAGCTACTCTGGCACCTAAGCTGGCATCATCACCTACTCTGGTACCTAAGCTGGCATCATCACCTACTCTGGCACCTACTCTGGCATCATCACCTACTCTGGCACCTAAGCTGGCATCATCACCTACTCTGGCACCTAAGCTGGCATCGTCCCCTACGTTGGCATCGTCCCCTACGCTGACACCTTCACCTACGCTGACACCTTCACCTACGCTCGTCACCATCTCCACCAGCATGGCACCTACACTGGCACCGTCACCTACACTGACACCGTCCCCTACACTGGCACCGTCCCCTACACTGGCACCGTCCCCTACACTGACACCGTCACCTAAGCTGGCACCGTCACCTACACTGGCACCGTCCCCTACGCTCGCCACATTCTCCGTGAGCCAGGCACCGTCCCCTACGCTGGGACCGTCCCCGACGCTGGCACCATCCCCTACACTCGTCACCATCTCCACCAGCATGGCACCGACGCTGGCACCGTCCCCGACGCTCGCCACATTCTCCGTGAGCCAGGCACCGTCACCGACGCTGGCTACCATCTCCATAATCTTGGCACCGTCACCGACGCTGGCACCGTCACCTTCAAGGACCGTGACGTCGCACTCCCTCGGCTCGTCAGCATCGCCATAGCCACCACCGCCACCACCGTCACCACCGTCACCACCGGCACCACCGCCATCACCGCCATCACCGCCACCATCGCCACCACCATCACCATCGCCACCACCGTTGACATCAGCGGCTCCAGCGTCCTGGCATTTGCCGGTTGTTGTTGTTGTTGATGCTTCGGTTGTTGTAGTTGCTGCCACGGTGATCAGGTGGTCGTCTGGCGGTGGTGATGGTGGCGATGAGGCGGCAGCAGCGGCTGTTGTTGTTGTTGCTGCGATGGTTGTTGTTGTTGTTGCTGCTGCAGTGGGACTGTCCACCCTGTCGATTTCAACGGCGATGTCTCCACCACCACCACCACCACCACCGCTACCACGACCACCACCTCTCATCTTCTTGGGGATGCGGTAGAGGCTGAGTGCGTCTGTACCTCGTAGCCCTGGGCTCTGCTGATGATGCTGCTGATGCCGATGCTGCTGCTGCTGCTGCCGATGCCGATGATGATGCTGCTGCTGCTGATGCTGCTGTTGCCTGAGGCGATTGCGAAGTCTGTCAGCCAAGATTCCTTCTCCCCTGTCCTGCAGAGACAAAACGACACAGCTGACGTGCGTGTGTGTGCGTGCGTGTGCGTGTGTCTGTGTGCGTGTGTGTGTGTGTGCGTGTGTCTGTGTGCGTGTGTGTGTGCATGTGTGCATGTGTGTCTGTGTGCGTGTGTGCGAGCGTGTGCGTGCGTCTGTGTGCGTGTGTGTGTGCGTGTGTCTGTGTGCGTGTGTGCGTGTGTGCGTGCGTGTGCGTGCGTGTGTGCGTGCGTGTGTGTCTGTGTGCGTGTGTGTGCGTGTGTGTGTACGTGCGCGTGAAAAACAACTCCCTACCTCCTCGCGGTGCCGGACGGGCAACTCTGTCGTGGACAGCGCTGTGGGGGGAGGTCCAATTTCGATTGCCTCCTCCCCTCATGGCGTCTGTGTCCACCACAGGGGCTAAACGGGGGCTCTGGACGGATGCGAGGGGCTGGTAACCCCTCCACCTTCAATTAATTACCACTAAACCACGAGTTAAACTGAAATGTGTAACTAATAAGCTTGTGCCGGAGGCCCCGGGGGGCCAGGAGTCTATGACGTCTCCTGGCCAAACCCCAATTGGCGGAGCCAGGAGATTGAATATCTACCCTCGGGGCTCCTCCAGAAACAAGGAAAAGCCACTACGGGTGGCCAAGTGGAATGTTCAAACGCTCACTGCGGAGGAGAGGCTGCCACTCCTCTGTCGGGAGCTGGACCGGTACCGCCTGGATCTCTGTGGCATTCAGGAGGTCCGGTGGACCGGCTCTGGCTCCTGCCACCGTGAGGGGTGGACAGTCCTCTACTCGGGGCAGCAGACTGCCAAACAACAGGGTGTGGCTCTTCTTTTGAACAAAAGAATGAAGGGGGCGTGGGAGCGTGGCGGTGAGGTGTGGGAAGCTTTAAGCCCCAGGCTAATTTGGGCTCGCCTTCCCATCGACCGGAGGCGAGGAATGGTGGTCGGGGTACTTATGCCCCCACCGAAGAAGAACATCCGTGGAGGGATGCAGGCAAAGCCGATGAGTCAGATGCCTTCTATGACCTCCTGTCACAGGTGCTGGCTGAAGTGGCCCCTCAGGATAGAGTCATCTTGTTGGGTGACTTCAATGCCTGAGTTGGTCATGATACTGGCACCTGGTCGGGAGTGATTGGAGGGCATGGGCCAGATCAGCTCAATAACAACGGTAGGAGGCTGCTAGATTTTTGTACAGCTCATGGGCTTGTAATTACCAACACGCTGTTCCGGCATCGGCACATCCACACAACATCATGAATGCATGCCGGGTCCAAGCAAGAACATCTGCTGGACTACATAGTGACGGACCAGCGAATGCGAGCCCATGTCCTTGACACCAGGACCTACCGTGGAGCTGATCTGCCCTCTGACCATCGACTAGTCATCTGTAATATGCGCCTGCCATTCTTCCACTCCGGTGGTGGGTGTACACCCAGGACCCCATTCCAACCTAAAGTGGCCTGGTCTCAGTTATCTGATGAAAGTTGCAAGCGAGAATTTCATCATCGCTTGCAGCTGGGATTGGCATCGTCCCCGACTCCTGATGTCGAGGGTAAATGGGCGAGGTTGAGGACTGTGACTCATGCAGCTGCAATGGTTGCTTTGGGTACGCGGTCCAGACCTCCCCAGAGACCCTGGCTGACAGAGGAGGTGTTCAGGATGGTTGAGAAAAAGCGACAGGCCCACTGTCATCGGCTACAGAATCCCACGTCAGAGAATGAGGAGGCTTACCGCAGCCTTCGCTCGGAGGTTCAGAGAGCCGTGAGGCGCTGCAAGGATGGGTGGTGGTCGCGGGTTGCTGAGGACATGGAGTCTGCCTCAGTGGCCCGTGATCACAATTCTCTATTTAACTCCATCAAAAAAGTAACCTGCAGCGCCACACCTATTACCATCATTAGGGGAAAAAACGGTGATCCAATCTCCGACCCCCAGGAACAGGTTTGCAGATTTGCTGAGCATTTCTGTGAGAACCTGGGGGAGGGAAAATCTCTCAGCCAGGAAAATATCGTGGCACAAAGTGAGGATGACCCTGCTGAGGCTGCAGTGCCTCAAATATTGGAAGTCACCCACTGTGAGTGGCTGGCTGAGGTGCCATCTGTTGAGGAAGTACTGAAGGCAATCCGGAGTCTGGGACCAGGAAAGGCAGCGGGCAGAGATGATCTCCCAAGCGAAATGCTGAGGGAGGGTGGCGTTTGTGCACAGACTGCCCTATATGACATCATAACAACGGTCTGGACCACTGGACGGGTTCCGCAGGATTGGAAGGATGCCCTGGTGGTCCCCCTTTTTAAGAAGGGGGACCGCACAGACTGTAACAACTACAGGGGCATCTCACTCCTCAGTGTGCCGGGAAAGGTCCTGGCAAGGATTATTCAGCATTGCCTTGCCAGGCACGCTGAGGAGAGGCTTGCGGAGCCCCAATGCGGTTTCAGCAAAGGGCGGTCCTGCACAGATGCCATATTTTCTGTCCGTCTGCTACAGCAGAGGTGTAGGGAATTCCAACAAGACCTACATCTCTGCTTTATTGACCTGGTCAAGGCCTATGATACCATCAGTAGGCCTGGGCTCTGGATTGTTCTTCGTGCTTTTGGAGTACCTGACCCTCTGCTCACGATCATTAAGGACCTTCATGATAGTGAGCGGGCCCGGGTAAAACTGCGTGACCGGGAGTCAGAGCCATTCCCTGTACACCTTGGGGTGCGACAGGGATGTCCTCTGGCTCCCACATTATTTAACATCTATTTTGACCACGTAGTTCGTGAAGCCTTCAAAAGCTGTACCGGGGGAATCTCCATATGGTACAGATATAATGGGAGGCTGATCGATGCCCGGGTGCGGTCAAGGGATGGCTCCCTATTGCTCAACCACGTTATGTATGCTGATGATTTGGTAATAGCTGCTCATTCAGAGGAGGAGTTGGAGACGCTGCTGCTGAGACTGGAGCGTGCCACTAAGAGGTGGGGCCTTACCATCAGCCCCACCAAAACTAAGCACCTGCCTGGGTATTTTGTACCATCGGACACTCCACCCCCACAACTCCCAATCGGTGATGGGGCGGTTGTGGAGAGAGTGGAGAGTTTCCCATACCTGGGCAGTGTGCTTATGACCGGCTCCAGTTTAACAGCAGAGGTCTCACTCCGAATCAGTCGAGCGGCAATATCTTTTCATCGGTTGCGTAACGCTGTGTGGAAACTACCTGGTCTGTCGCTCCGCACTAAGCTTCACGTCTTCTCGGCCACGGTCATTCCCTCCCTTCTCTACGCTTGGGAAACGTGGACCCCCCTAATGGAACATCTTTGCCGGTTAGAAACATTTAGGCTGGCCTGCCTACGATCCATCCTGGGTTTAACCAGACTGGATTGTGTGAGCTCACAAATCCTTGAAAGATCTGGGCAAGGTCCCATCGGTGAGCTCCTCCGGCGGGGAAGGCTGCGATGGCTGGGTCATGTAGCCCGCATGCCCAGCCACCGCATGCCAGAACAGCTTTTGTTCGGCCGGATCGAGGGGGCTAAGCGGGCGCGGCACGGGCTATAGAAGAGATGGAGTGACGTGGTACAGGAGGACGTGGAGCTGAGTGGACTTGCCGATGACCGGTACCAGCGGTGTCAAGATCGGCCTCTGTGGAGGAGGCTCGTGAAGGACGCTACTGGGCAGTTGGAGGCAGTCGCCCTCCAACAACAACGGAGGGCGGAGGAGCGACGCTCAGAACAACGAGCGGAGCGCCGGGTGGCTAAAGCATAGCAGGTTGGCACAGTAGGGGGCACAGGTGGTGCATCAGCCAGTCATCTCAGTCGACCCGTGGCACCTGGGTCTGCCCCGTGACCTCCTGCCAGCGGGCGTTCGACACTTCACGTGGCCTCAGAGTGCACATGGCCTGGCACAAGCGTCGTGGTGACGTCACCGCCACTTAGTGGCGAATGGCGGTTGTTGTTGTTGTGTGTGTGTCTGTCTGTGTGTGTATGTCTCTGTGTGTCTGTGTGTGTGTCTGTCTGTGTGTGTTCGTGTGTGTGTGTGCGTGCGTGTGTGTGTGTGCGTGTGTGTGTGTGCGTGTGTGCGTGTGTGTGCTTGTGTGTGTGTGTGTGTGCGAGTGTGTCTGTGTGTGTGTGTGTGCGTGTGTGTGGTGTGTGTGGGGGGAGGGAATGACTTTGTAGCTGTGACCCCGCCAGCTTGCCCTTGGCCCACAGCGAGAACCTCGTGTGAAGACAGCGGACTCCTGTCACTGCAGGAATCCACTCTCTTTGGGTGGTGGGGTCACGTGGGGGTCACGTGGGGGTCACGCGGTGGGGGTCACGTGGGGATCACGTGGTGGGGGTCACGTGGGGGTCACGTGGGGGGTCACGCGGTGGGGTCACGCGGGACAAAGAGACACACACAGCCCCTCCCCCCTCATCCCCCCACACAGCCCCTCCCCCCTCATCCCCTCCCCCCTAATCCCCCCCCCACACACAGCCCCTCCCCCCCACAGCCCCTCCCCCCCGTCCCACCTCCGAGCGCAGCCTCTTGACCATCAGCGTCTCCGGCCCCCCCCCGGCCCCCACCCCCCGCCCCCCGGCCCCGCCCCCCCGCCCCCCGGCCCCCACCCCCCGGCCCCGCCCCCTCTTCGGTGGGGGCTGCTCCCTGCCGGCTTGGGGGGGGCGGTGGCCCCCACCCCCGTTGTGGGGGAGGGGCTCCTCCACCAGGGAGCGCTTCTGGGGGGAGGGGCACGGGGGGAGAGGGAGGGGCACGGAGTGGGGGGAGGGGCACAGGGGGTGGAGCACGGGGGGGAAGGGCACGATGGGGGAGGGGCATGAGGGGGGAGGGGCACAGGGGAGGGAGGGGCACAGGGGGGGGAGGGGCACGGGGGGGAGGGGCATGGGGGGGGCACGGGGGAGGGAGGGGCACGGGGGGGTGATAGAGGTCACGGGGTCATAGTGCGGGTGCAAAACAGCTGTTCACTTATTCATATTCTTAGCTGTTCACTTATAAAGTAGCTAAAGTTTGATAGACAACCACTTAGAGAGAGAGGCAGCTAACGATTGACTTGATTCAGGACGTCTCTCCAGTGGTTACTCAATTTGAAACCATCCTCTCGGCTGAAGTTGTGTCTGTGTCTGTGAATCTGGATGGCCTCTGATCATAACCCGTGGGTTTGCACAGCACCTTGGTACCGGAGAAAACAATGATCATGATAAACAATGATCATGATCACCCACAGCGTCGTCGTGATTTAATTAGTTTATTTTGTTTTATTTTATCTACGTGACTTTACCGAATAAAACCAAAGAGTGTGAATCCTTGCAGTCACAGACGCTTCAAATCTAGAATCATCACCATCATCATCATCACCATCATCACCACCATCACCACCATCATCACCATCACCACCATAATCACCATCACCTTCACCACCATCATCATCACCATCACCACCATCACCACCATAATCACCATCACCTTCACCACCATCATCATCACCATCACCACCATCACCTTCACCACCACCACCATCACCATCATCACCACCACCACCACCAACATCACCTTCACCACCATCATCATCATCATCACCATCACCACCACCATCACCTTCACCACCATCATCATCACCATCACCACCATCATCATCACCTTCACCACCATCATCATCACCACCATCTGACCATCACCACCACCATCATCATCACCACCATCACCACCACCATCACCTTCACCACCACCACCATCATCACCTTCACCACCACCATCACCATCATCATCACCACCACCACCACCATCATCACCACCATCATCATCATCACCATCACCTTCACCACCATCACCTTCACCACCATCATCATCACCATCACCACTATCATCACCTTCACCACCATCATCAGCATCATCATCACCATCACCACCACCATCACCTTCACCACCACCATCATCATCACCACCACCATCACCACCACCATCACCACCACCATCACCACCACCACCACCATCATCATCACCTTCACCACCATCATCATCATCATCATCACCTTCACCACCATCATCACCATCACCACCACCATCACCACCACCATCACCTTCACCACCATCATCACCACCATCACCATCACCACCACCATCATCACCATCACCACCACCTTCACCACCATCATCATCATCACCATCACCACCACCACCATCACCTTCACCACCATCATTATCACCATCACCACCACCATCATCATCATCACCATCACCACCATCACCATCATCACCATCATCCTCACCATCACCACCACCACCACCATCATCACTACCATAACGACCACCATCACGACCACCACCATCACCAACATCACCACCACCATCACGACCACCACCACCACCATCACCACCACCACCACCACCATCACCACCACCACCATCACTACGAGCTTGTGAATATTTCAGCTCGTGATTATTAACATCACCAACATCACCAACATCATCACCACAAGCACTGCCGCCATCACCACAACCACCTCCACCACACAAATCTCGTCACCACCACAAACACAACAACAACCATAAATGCCACCACCACCACCACCACCACCCTCCTTACCTGCGGCCTCGCTGCTGATGCTGCTGCTGATGCTGCTGCTGATGCTGCTGCTGATGCCGTTGCTGCTTCCACTTTCACCCCCTCGGCTGTTGCCGCTGCTGCGGACGCTGCCACCGCCGCTGATGATGCTGCTGCTGCTGCTGATGATATTGCCGATGCTGCTGATGATGACAATACCGCTGATGCTGCTGCTGCTGCTGCTGCTGATGATGCAGACTGCCTAAGCTTCGGTACCAGCACCAGTTTCCTGCCTAACAACACCCTCACTCCCTGCTGATGATGATGCTGCTGATGATGCTGCTGCTGATGCTGCTGCTGCTGATGATGATGATGATGCTGGGGCTTGATCCTCAGCGACCGCGAGGATGCTGACGACGCTGATGATGATGATGAGGCCGATGACGATGACGAGGACGATGACGATGAGGACAAACGAGAGAGCGTCGATGATGCTGATGATGATGATGCTGGCGACGAGGAGGTGGACAGGGACGAGGAGGGAGCTTCGATCCACGGCGTGGAGACACCCCCAGGCCTGCTCCTGCCACGCAGACAGACGCACGCGGAGAGAGCCTCAGTCTGGCTCGCTGAGTCTCGGTGTGGCTCTGTGAGCCACGGTGGTTAACACTGAACCCTGTGGGAGTCTCACTGATTAACACTGAACCCTGTGGGAGTCTCACTGGTTAACACTGAACCCTGTGGGAGTCTCACTGGTTAACACTGAACCCTGTGGGAGTCTCACTGGTTAACACTGAACCCTGTGGGAGTCTCAGTGATTAACACTGAACCCTGTGGGAGTGTCAGTGATTAACACTGAACCCTGTGGGAGTCTCACTGGTTAACACTGAACCCTGTGGGAGTCTCAGTGATTAACACTGAACCCTGTGGGAGTCTCACTGGTTAACACTGAACCCTGTGGGAGTCTCACTGATTAACACTGAACCCTGTGGGAGTGTCAGTGATTAACACTGAACCCTGTGGGAGTCTCACTGGTTAACACTGAACCCTGTGGGAGTCTCACTGGTTAACACTGAACCCTGTGGGAGTCTCAGTGATTAACACTGAACCCTGTGGGAGTCTCACTGATTAACACTGAACCCTGTGGGAGTCTCACTGGTTAACACTGAACCCTGTGGGAGTCTCAGTGATTAACACTGAACCCTGTGGGAGTCTCACTGGTTAACACTGAACCCTGTGGGAGTCTCAGTGATTAACACTGAACCCTGTGGGAGTCTCACTGAGTAACACTGAACTCTGTGGGAGTCTCACTGATTAACACTGAACCCTGTGGGAGTCTCAGTGATTAACACTGAACCCTGTGGGAGTCTCACTGATTAACACTGAACCCTGTGGGAGTGTCAGTGATTAACACTGAACCCTGTGGGAGTCTCACTGATTAACACTGAACCCTGTGGGAGTCTCAGTGATTAACACTGAACCCTGTAGGAGTGTCACTGATTAACACTGAACCGTGTGGGAGTGTCAGTGATTAACACTGAACCCTGTGGGAGTCTCACTGATTAACACTGAACCCTGTGGGAGTCTCAGTGATTAACACTGAACCCTGTGGGAGTCTCACTGAGTAACACTGAACCCTGTGGGAGTCTCACTGATTAACACTGAACCCTGTGGGAGTGTCACTGATTAACACTGAACCGTGTGGGAGTGTCACTGATTAACACTGAACCGTGTGGGAGTCTCAGTGATTAACACTGAACCCTGTGGGAGTCTCAGTCATTAACACTGAACCCTGTGGGAGTCTCAGTGATTAACACTGAACCCTGTGGGAGTCTCACTGGTTAACACTGAACCCTGTGGGAGTCTCAGTGATTAACACTGAACCCTGTGGGAGTCTCACTGATTAACACTGAACCCTGTGGGAGTCTCACTGATTAACACTGAACCCTGTGGGAGTCTCAGTGATTAACACTGAACCCTGTGGGAGTCTCACTGATTAACACTGAACCCTGTGGGAGTGTCAGTGATTAACACTGAACCCTGTGGGAGTGTCAGCGATTAACACTGAACCCTGTGGGAGTCTCAGTGATTAACACTGAACCCTATGGGAGTGTCACTGATTAACACTGAACCCTATGGGAGTCTTCACTGATTAACACTGAACCCTGTGGGAGTCTCAGTGATTAACACTGAACCCTGTGGGAGTTTCAGTCATTAACACTGAACCCTGTGGGAGTCTCACTGATTAACACTGAACCCTATAGGAGTCTCACTGATTAACACTGAACCCTGTGGGAGTCTCAGTGATAACATTGAACCCTATGTGAGTGACTCTCAGTGATTAACACTGAACCCTGTGGGAGTCTCAGTGATAACATTGAACCCTATGTGAGTGACTCTCAGTGATTAACACTGAACCCTGCGGGAGTCTCAGTGATTAACACTGAAGCCTATGCGGGTCTCAGTGATTAACACTGAACCCTGTGGGAGTGTCAGTGTGGCTGTGTGAGTCTCAGTGAGTGGTTGAGTGATTGAGTGAGTGACTGAGTGAGTAGGAGATTGAGCGACTAAATTAGCGAATGACTGAGTGAGCGACTGAGTGAGTGAGCGAGCAACTGATTGAGCGAGTGAGTGAGTGACTGAGTGAGCGAGCGACTGATTGAGTGAGCGAGTGAGTGACTGAGTGAGCGAGCGACTGAGTGAGTGACTGAGTGAGTGACTGAGTGAGTGACTGAGTGAGTGACTGAGTGAGTGACTGAGTGAGCGAGCGACTGAGTGAGTGACTGAGTGAGCGAGCGACTGATTGAGTGACTGAGTGAGTAAGCGAGTGAGTGAGTGAGCGAGTGACTGAGTGAGTGAGCGAGCGAGTGACTGAGTGAGTGAGTGAGCGAGTGAGTAAGCGAGTGAGTGAGCGAGCTACTGAGTGAGTGAGTGAGCGACTGAGTGAGTGAGCGACTTAGTGAGCGAGCTACTGAGTGAGTGAGTGAGCGACTGAGTGAGTGAGTGAGTGAGCGAGCGAGCGACTGAGTGAGTGAGCGACTGAGTGAGTGAGTGAGCGACTGAGTGAGTGAGCGAGCGAGCGACTGAGTGAGTGAGCGACTGAGTGAGTGAGTGAGTGAGCGAGTGAGCAAGCGAGTGAGTGAGTGAGCTACTGAGTGAGTGAGTGAGCGACTGAGTGAGTGAGCGACTGAGTGAGTGAGTAAGCGAGTGAGTGAGCGAGCTACTGAGTGAGTGAGCGACTGAGTGAGTGAGTGAGTGAGCGAGCGACTGAGTGAGTGAGCGACTGAGTGAGTGAGCGACTTAGTGAGTGAGCGACTTAGTGAGTGAGCGAGTGAGTGAGCGACTGAGTGAGTGAACGAGCGAGCGACTGAGTGAGTGAGCGAGTGAGCGACTGAGTGAGCGACTGAGTGAGTGAGCGAGTGAGTGAGTGACTGAGTGAGTGAGCAAGCGACTGAGTAAGTGAGCAACTGAGTGAGTGAGTGAGTGACTGAGTGGGTGAGTGAGTGACTGAGTGGGTGAGTGACTGAGTGAGTGAGTGACTGAGTGAGCGACTGAGTGAGTGAGCGACTGAGTGAGTGACTGAGTGAGTGACTGAGTGAGCGAGCAACTGAGTAAGTGAGCGAGTGACTGAGTGAGTGAGCGAGTGACTGAGTGAGCGAGTGACTGAGTGAGCGAGTGAGCGAGTGACTGAGTGATCG
>NW_027423064.1:162500-180000 GCF_048934315.1 Petromyzon marinus | reverse complement strand
AGTGGGTGGGTGAGTGAGTGGGTGAGTGAGTGAGTGGTGAGTGAGTGAGTAGTGAGTGAGTGGTGAGTGAGTGGTGAGCGAGTGGTGAGCGAGCACCTTGAGACAGGCTGGGTGAGCGATCTCACCACACAGGGAGCACTCCATCAGCACCTGGTTGGTGAGCGGGGGGTGAGCGGCGTTGGTGAGGAGGCTATGGCCTCCCTCACCACTCCGCCCACACACGGCACACACAGCCACGTGAGGGAGCATGGGCTGTGGGTGACAAGGGTGGACACGGGGTGACAAGGGTGGACACGGGGTGACAAGGGTGGACACGGGGAGCGACACACAGGGTGACAAGGGTGGACACGGGGTGACAAGGGTGGACACGGGGTGACAAGTCACAGGGTGACAAGGGTGGACACGGGGTGACAAGGGTGGACACAGGGTGACAAGGGTGGACACGGGGTGACAAGTCACAGAGTGACAAGGGTGGACACGGGGTGACAAGGGTGGACACAGGGTGACAAGGGTGGACACGGGGTGATAAGGGTGGACACGGGGTGAGCGTGTTGGTGAGCGTGTTGGTGAGTGTGTTGGTGAGTGTTTGTGCTGGTGAGTGTGTTGGTGTGTGTGTTGGTGAGTGTGTTGGTGAGTGAGCGTGTTGGTGAGTGTGTTGGTGAGTGTGTTGGTGAGCGTGTTGGTGTGTGTGTTGGTGAGTGTGTTGGTGAGCGTGTTGGTGTGTGTGTTGGTGAGCGTGTTGGTGAGTGTGTTGGTGAGTGTGTTGGTGAGCGTGTTGGTGTGTGTGTTGGTGAGTGTGTTGGTGAGCGTGTTGGTGTGTGTGTTGGTGAGCGTGTTGGTGAGTGTGTTGGTGAGTGTGTTGGTGAGTGTGTTGGTGAGTGTGTTGGTGAGTGTGTTGGTGAGTGTGTTGGTGAGTGTGTTGGTGAGCGTGTTGGTGTGTGTTGGTGAGCGTGTTGGTGAGTGTGTTGGTGAGTGTGTTGGTGAGTGTGTTGGTGAGTGTGTTGGTGAGTGTGCTGGTGAGTGTGTTGGTGAGTGTGTTGGTGAGCGTGTTGGTGTGTGTGTTGGTGAGCGTGTTGGTGAGTGTGTTGGTGAGTGTGTTGGTGAGTGTGTTGGTGAGTGTGTTGGTGAGTGTGCTGGTGAGTGTGTTGGTGAGTGTGTTGGTGAGTGTGCTGGTGAGCGTGTTGGTGAGTGAGTGTGTTGGTGAGCGTGTTGATGAGTGTGTTGGTGAGTGTGCTGGTGAGCGTGTTGGTGAGTGAGTGTGTTGGTGAGCTTGTTGGTGAGTGTGTTGGTGAGTGTGTTGGTGAGCGTGTTGGTGAGTGTGTTGGTGAGTGTGTTGGTGAGTGTGTGTGTTGGTGAGTGTGTTGGTGAGTGTGTTGGTGAGTGAGTGTGTTGGTGAGTGAGTGAGCGTGTTGGTGAGTGTGTTGGTGAGTGTGTTGGTGAGTGTGTTGGTGAGTGTGTTGGTGTGTTGGTGAGTGTGTTGGTGAGTGTGTTGGTGAGTGAGTGTGTTGGTGAGTGAGTGTGTTGGTGAGTGTGTTGGTGTGTTGGTGAGTGTGTTGGTGAGTGTGTTGGTGAGTGAGTGTGTTGGTGAGTGAGTGTGTTGGTGAGTGTGTTGGTGAGTGTGTTAGTGAGTGTGTTGGTGAGTGTGTTGGTGAGTGTGTTGGTGAGTGTGCTGGTGAGTGTGTTGGTGAGTGTGTTGGTGTGTTGGTGAGTGTGTTGGTGAGTGTGTTGGTGAGTGTGTTGGTGAGCGTGCTGGTGAGTGTGTTGGTGAGTGTGTTGGTGAGACACCCACACAGGTGCACTGTCTCCGCAGGCAGCTCTGCTTCATGCGGTGAGTGTGTTGGTGAGCGTGTTGGTGAGTGAGTGAGTGTGTTGGTGAGTGAGTGAGTGTGTTGGTGAGTGTGTTGGTGAGTGAGTGTGTTGGTGAGTGTGTTGGTGAGTGAGTGTGTTGGTGAGTGTGCGTGTTGGTGAGTGAGTGTGTTGGTGAGTGTGCTGGTGAGTGAGTGTGTTGGTGAGTGAGTGAGTGTGTTGGTGAGTGAGTGAGTGTGTTGGTGAGTGAGTGAGTGAGTGTGTTGGTGAGTGAGTGTGTTGGTGAGCGTGTTGGTGAGTGTGTTAGTGAGTGTGTTGGTGAGTGTGTTGGTGAGTGTGTTGGTGAGTGTGCTGGTGAGTGTGTTGGTGAGTGTGTTGGTGTGTTGGTGAGTGTGTTGGTGAGTGTGTTGGTGAGTGTGTTGGTGTGTTGGTGAGTGTGTTGGTGTGCGTGTTGGTGAGCGTGTTGATGAGCGTGTTGGTGAGTGTGCTGGTGAGCGTGTTGGTGAGTGTGTTGGTGAGTGTGTTGGTGAGTGAGTGAGTGTGTTGGTGAGTGAGTGAGTGTGTTGGTGAGCATGTTGGTGAGTGTGTTGGTGAGTGTGTTGGTGAGTGAGTGAGTGTGTTGGTGAGTGAGTGAGTGTGTTGGTGAGTGTGTTGGTGAGTGTGTTGGTGAGCGTGCTGGTGAGTGTGTTGGTGAGTGTGTTGGTGAGTGTGTTGGTGAGACACCCACACAGGTGCACTGTCTCTGCAGGCAGCTCTGCTTCATGCGGTGAGTGTGTTGGTGAGCGTGTTGGTGAGTGAGTGAGTGTGTTGGTGAGTGAGTGAGTGTGTTGGTGAGTGTGTTGGTGAGTGAGTGTGTTGGTGAGTGTGTTGGTGAGTGAGTGAGTGTGTTGGTGAGTGTGCGTGTTGGTGAGTGAGTGTGTTGGTGAGTGTGCTGGTGAGTGAGTGTGTTGGTGAGTGAGTGTGTTGGTGAGTGAGTGAGTGTGTTGGTGAGTGAGTGAGTGTGTTGGTGAGTGTGTTGGTGAGTGTGCTGGTGAGCGTGTTGGTGAGCGTGTTGGTGAGTGTGTTGGTGAGTGTGTTGGTGAGTGAGTGTATTGGTGAGTGTGTTGGTGAGTGAGTGAGTGTGTTGGTGAGTGTGCGTGTTGGTGAGTGAGTGTGTTGGTGAGTGTGCTGGTGAGTGAGTGTGTTGGTGAGTGAGTGTGTTGGTGAGTGAGTGAGTGTGTTGGTGAGTGAGTGTGTTGGTGAGTGTGTTGGTGAGTGTGTTGGTGAGTGTGTGTGTTGGTGAGTGAGTGTGCTGGTGAGTGTGTTGGTGAGCGTGTTGGTGAGTGTGCTGGTGAGTGTGTTGGTGAGTGTGTTGGTGAGTGTGTTGGTGAGACACCCACACAGGTGCACTGTCTCCGCAGGCAGCTCTGCTTCATGCGGTGAGTGTGTTGGTGAGTGTGTTGGTGAGTGTGTTGGTGAGTGAGTGTGTTGGTGAGCGTGTTGGTGAGTGAGTGAGTGTGTTGGTGAGTGAGTGAGTGTGTTGGTGAGTGAGTGAGTGTGTTGGTGAGTGTGTTGGTGAGTGTGTTGGTGAGTGTGTGTGTTGGTGTGTGTGTTGGTGTGTGTGTTGGTGAGTGTGTTGGTGAGTGAGTGTGTTGGTGAGCGTGTTGGTGAGCGTGTTGGTGAGTGAGTTGGTGAGTGTGTTGGTGAGTGTGTTGGTGAGTGAGTGTGTTGGTGAGTGAGTGAGTTGGTGAGTGAGTGAGTGTGTTGGTGTGCTGGTGAGTGTGTTGGTGAGCGTGTTGGTGAGTGTGTTGGTGAGTGTGTTGATGAGCGTGTTGGTGAGTGTGTTGGTGAGTGTGTTGGTGAGTGTGTTGGTGAGTGTGTTGGTGAGTGTGTTGGTGAGTGTGTTGGTGAGTGTGCTGGTGAGCGTGTTGGTGAGTGTGTGTGTTGGTGAGTGTGTTGGTGAGCGTGTTGGTGAGTGTGTTGGTGAGTGTGTTGGTGAGTGTGTTGGTGAGTGTGTTGGTGAGTGTGCTGGTGAGCGTGTTGGTGAGTGTGTGTGTTGGTGAGTGTGTTGGTGAGTGTGTTGGTGAGTGTGTTGGTGAGTGTGTGTGTTGGTGAGTGTGTTGGTGAGTGTGTTGGTGAGTGTGTTGGTGAGTGAGTGTGTTGGTGAGTGTGTTGGTGAGCGTGTTGGTGAGTGTGTTGGTGAGTGTGTTGGTGAGTGTGTTGGTGAGTGTGTTGGTGAGTGTGTTGGTGAGTGTGTTGGTGAGTGTGTTGGTGAGTGTGCTGGTGAGCGTGTTGGTGAGTGTGTGTGTTGGTGAGTGTGTTGGTGAGCGTGTTGGTGAGTGTGTTGGTGAGTGTGTTGGTGAGTGTGTTGGTGAGTGTGTTGGTGAGTGTGTTGGTGAGTGTTGGTGAGTGTGTTGGTGAGTGTGTTGGTGAGTGAGTGAGTGTGTTGGTGTGTTGGTGAGTGTGTTGGTGAGTGTGTTGGTGAGTGTGTTGGTGAGTGTGCTGGTGAGCGTGTTGGTGAGTGTGTGTGTTGGTGAGTGTGTTGGTGAGTGTGTTGGTGAGTGTGTTGGTGAGTGTGTGTGTTGGTGAGTGTGTTGGTGAGTGTGTTGGTGAGTGTGTTGGTGAGTGAGTGTGTTGGTGAGTGTGTTGGTGTGTTGGTGAGCGTGCTGGTGAGTGTGTTGGTGAGTGAGTGTGTTGGTGAGTGAGTGTGTTGGTGAGCGTGTTGGTGAGTGTGTTGGTGAGACACCCACACAGGTGCACTGTCTCCGCAGGCAGCTCTGCTTCATGCGGTGAGTGTGTTGGTGAGCGTGTTGGTGAGTGAGTGAGTGTGTTGGTGAGTGTGTTGGTGTGTTGGTGAGTGTGTTGGTGAGTGTGTGTGTTGGTGAGTGTGTTGGTGAGTGTGTTGGTGAGTGTTTGTGTTGGTGAGTGTGTGTGCTGGTGAGTGTGTTGGTGAGTGTGTTGGTGAGTGTGTTGGTGAGTGTGTTGGTGAGTGTGTTGGTGAGTGTGTTGGTGAGTGTGTTGGTGAGTGTGTTGGTGAGTGTGTGTGTTGGTGTGTTGGTGAGCGTGTTGGTGAGTGTGTTGGTGAGCGTGTTGGTGAGTGAGTTGGTGAGTGTGTTGGTGAGTGTGTTGGTGAGTGTGTTGGTGAGTGTGTTGGTGAGTGTGTTGGTGAGTGTGTTGGTGAGTGTGTGTGTTGGTGAGTGTGTTGGTGAGTGTGTTGGTGAGTGTGTTGGTGAGTGTGTTGGTGAGTGAGTGTGTTGGTGAGTGTGTTGGTGAGTGTGTTGGTGAGTGTGCTGGTGAGTGTGTTGGTGAGCGTGTTGGTGAGTGTGTTGGTGAGTGTGTTGGTGAGTGTGTTGGTGAGTGTGTTGGTGAGTGTGTTGGTGAGTGTGTTGGTGAGTGTGTTGGTGAGTGAGTGAGTGTGTTGGTGAGTGAGTGAGTGTGTTGGTGAGTGAGTGAGTGTGTTGGTGAGCGTGTTGGTGAGTGTGTTGGTGAGACACCCACACAGGTGGACTGTCTCCGCAGGCAGCTCTGCTTCATGCGGTGAGTGTGTTGGTGAGTGTGTTGGTGAGTGTGTGTGTTGGTGAGTGAGTGTGTTGGTGAGTGTGTTGGTGAGTGTGCTGGTGAGTGAGTGAGTGTGTTGGTGAGACACCCACACAGGTGCACTGTCTCCGCAGGCAGCTCTGCTTCATGCGGTGAGTGTGTTGGTGAGCGTGTTGGTGAGTGAGTGTGTTGGTGAGTGTGTTGGTGAGTGTGTTGGTGAGTGTGTGTGTTGGTGAGTGTGTTGGTGAGTGTGTTGGTGAGTGTGTTGGTGAGTGTGTTGGTGAGTGTTTGTGTTGGTGTGTTGGTGAGTGTGTGTGCTGGTGAGTGTGTTGGTGAGCGTGTTGGTGAGTGAGTGTGTTGGTGAGTGTGTTGGTGAGTGTGTTGGTGAGTGTGTTGGTGAGTGTGTTGGTGAGTGTGTGTGTTGGTGTGTTGGTGAGCGTGTTGGTGAGCGTGTTGGTGAGCGTGTTGGTGAGTGAGTTGGTGAGTGTGTTGGTGAGTGTGTTGGTGAGTGTGTTGGTGAGTGTGTTGGTGAGTGTGTTGGTGAGTGTGTTGGTGAGTGTGTGTGTTGGTGAGTGTGTTGGTGAGTGTGTTGGTGAGTGTGTTGGTGAGTGAGTGTGTTGGTGAGTGTGTTGGTGAGTGTGTTGGTGAGTGTGCTGGTGAGTGTGTTGGTGAGTGTGTTGGTGAGTGTGTTGGTGAGTGTGTTGGTGAGTGTGTTGGTGAGTGTGTTGGTGAGTGTGTTGGTGAGTGTGTTGGTGAGTGAGTGAGTGTGTTGGTGAGTGAGTGAGTGTGTTGGTGAGTGAGTGAGTGTGTTGGTGAGTGAGTGTGTTGGTGAGTGTGTTGGTGAGACACCCACACAGGTGCACTGTCTCCGCAGGCAGCTCTGCTTCATGCGGTGAGTGTGTTGGTGAGCGTGTTGGTGAGTGAGTGAGTGTGTTGGTGAGTGTGTTGGTGTGTTGGTGAGTGTGTTGGTGAGTGTGTGTGTTGGTGAGTGTGTTGGTGAGTGTGTTGGTGAGTGTGTTGGTGAGTGTTTGTGTTGGTGTGTTGGTGAGTGTGTGTGCTGGTGAGTGTGTTGGTGAGCGTGTTGGTGAGTGAGTGTGTTGGTGAGTGTGTTGGTGAGTGTGTTGGTGAGTGTGTTGGTGAGTGTGTTGGTGAGTGTGTTGGTGAGTGTGTTGGTGAGTGTGTTGGTGAGTGTGTGTGTTGGTGTGTTGGTGAGCGTGTTGGTGAGTGTGTTGGTGAGCGTGTTGGTGAGTGAGTTGGTGAGTGTGTTGGTGAGTGTGTTGGTGAGTGTGTTGGTGAGTGAGTGTGTTGGTGAGTGTGTTGGTGAGTGTGTTGGTGAGTGTGTTGGTGAGTGTGTTGGTGAGTGTGTGTGTTGGTGAGTGTGTTGGTGAGTGAGTGAGTGTGTTGGTGAGACACCCACACAGGTGCACTGTCTCCGCAGGCAGCTCTGCTTCATGCGGTGAGTGTGTTGGTGAGTGTGTTGGTGAGTGAGTGTGTTGGTGAGTGTGTTGGTGAGTGTGTTGGTGAGTGTTTGTGTTGGTGTGTTGGTGAGTGTGCTGGTGAGTGTGTTGGTGAGTGTGTTGGTGAGTGAGTTGGTGAGTGTGTTGGTGAGTGAGTGAGTGTGTTGGTGAGTGAGTGAGTGTATTGGTGAGTGTGTTGGTGTGTTGGTGAGTGTGTTGGTGAGTGTGTTGGTGAGTGTTGGTGAGTGTGTTGGTGAGTGTGTTGGTGAGTGAGTGAGTGTGTTGGTGTGTTGGTGAGTGTGTTGGTGAGTGTGTTGGTGAGTGTGTTGGTGAGTGAGTGTGTTGGTGAGTGTGTTGGTGAGTGTGTTGGTGAGTGTGTTGGTGAGTGTGTTGATGAGTGTGTTGGTGAGTGTGCTGGTGAGTGTGTTGGTGAGTGAGTGTGTTGGTGAGTGTGTTGGTGAGTGAGTGAGTGTGTTGGTGAGTGTGTTGGTGAGTGTGTTGGTGAGTGAGTGTGCTGGTGAGTGTGTTGGTGAGTGAGTGTGTTGGTGAGTGTGTTGGTGAGTGAGTGTGTTGGTGAGACACCCACACAGGTGCACTGTCTCCGCAGGCAGCTCTGCTTCATGCGGTGAGTGTGTTGGTGAGTGTGTTGGTGAGTGTGTTGGTGAGTGAGTGAGTGTGTTGGTGAGTGTGTTGGTGAGTGAGTGTGTTGGTGAGTGAGTGAGTGTGTTGGTGAGTGTGTTGGTGAGTGTGTTGGTGAGTGAGTGTGCTGGTGAGTGTGTTGGTGAGTGAGTGTGTTGGTGAGTGTGTTGGTGAGTGAGTGTGTTGGTGAGACACCCACACAGGTGCACTGTCTCCGCAGGCAGCTCTGCTTCATGCGGTGAGTGTGTTGGTGAGTGTGTTGGTGAGTGTGTTGGTGAGTGAGTGAGTGTGTTGGTGAGTGTGTTGGTGAGTGAGTGAGTGTGTTGGTGAGTGAGTGAGTGTGTTGGTGAGTGTGTTGGTGAGTGTGTTGGTGAGTGAGTGTGTTGGTGAGTGTGTTGGTGAGTGAGTGTGTTGGTGAGCGTGTTGGTGAGTGTGTTGGTGAGTGTGTGTGTTGGTGAGTGAGTGTGTTGGTGAGCGTGTTGGTGAGTGAGTGTGTTGGTGAGTGTGTTGGTGAGTGAGTGTGTTGGTGAGTGAGTGAGTGTGTTGGTGAGTGAGTGTGTTGGTGAGTGTGTTGGTGAGTGTGTTGGTGAGTGAGTGAGTGTGTTGGTGAGTGTGTTGGTGAGTGTGTTGGTGAGTGTGTTAGTGAGTGTGTTGGTGAGTGTGTTGGTGAGTGAGTGTGTTGGTGAGACACCCACACAGGTGCACTGTCTCCGCAGGCAGCTCTGCTTCATGCGGTGAGTGTGTTGGTGAGTGTGTTGGTGAGTGTGTTGGTGAGTGTGTTGGTGAGTGTGTTGGTGAGTGTGTTGGTGAGTGTGCTGGTGAGTGAGTGTGTTGGTGAGTGTGTTGGTGAGTGAGTGAGTGTGTTGGTGAGTGTGTTGGTGAGTGTGTTGGTGAGCGTGTTGGTGAGTGTGTTGGTGAGACACCCACACAGGTGCACTGTCTCCGCAGGCAGCTCTGCTTCATGCGGTGAGTGTGTTGGTGAGTGTGTTGGTGAGTGTGTTGGTGAGTGTGTTGGTGAGTGAGTGTGTTGGTGAGTGTGTTGGTGAGTGTGTTGGTGAGTGAGTGTGTTGGTGAGTGTGTTGGTGAGTGTGTGAGTGTGTTTGTGAGTGTGTTGGTGAGTGTGTTGGTGAGTGTGTGTGTTGGTGAGTGTGTTGGTGAGTGTGTTGGTGAGTGTGTTTGTGAGTGTGTTGGTGAGTGAGTGAGTGTGTTGGTGAGTGTGCTGGTGAGTGAGTGAGTGTGCTGGTGAGTGAGTGAGTGTGTTGGTGAGACACCCACACAGGTGCACTGTCTCCGCAGGCAGCTCTGCTTCATGCGGTGAGTGTGTTGGTGAGTGTGTTGGTGAGTGTGTTGGTGAGTGAGTGTGTTGGTGAGTGTGTTGGTGAGACACCCACACAGGTGCACTGTCTCCGCAGGCAGCTCTGCTTCATGCGGTGAGCGTGTTGGTGAGTGAGCGTGCTGGTGAGTGTGTTGGTGAGTGTGTTGGTGAGCGTGTTGGTGAGTGTGTTGGTGAGTGAGCGTGTTGGTGAGCGTGCTGGTGAGTGAGTTGGTGAGTGTGTTGGTGAGTGTGTTGGTGAGTGAGTGAGTTGGTGAGACACCCACACAGGTGCACTGTCTCCGCAGGCAGCTCTGCTTCATGCGTCCCGGCCCACCGAACTTGCGCATGTCCTGGCAGAAGGGGCAGCGGCCACACTCGGAGCTGCGGCAGGCGGAGCAGCGCTTACAGCGAGTGCGTCGGTGCCTTGCCGAGGAGGAGGAGCAGCCACCACCGGCACCGGCACCACCGGCACCACCGGCACCACCGGCACCACCGGCACCACCACCGGCACCACCGGCACCACCGCCACCACCACCGCCACCACCACCGGTACCACCACCGGCACCACCGCCACCACCGCCTCGTCTCCCCGACGGCACGGGGGAGCTGCCGGGCGGTGGCGGTGTTTGACGGTGAGAGGTTTTGGAGCGTAGCGACATACACGCCTGTAGACACACACACAGTCAGTCACACACACAGTCACACAGTCAGTCACACACACACAGTCACACACAGTCACACAGTCAGTCACACACACACAGTCACACACACAGACACACATCTACACACACACAGTCACACACACACAACAACAACAACCGCCATTCGCCACTAAGTGGCGGTGACGTCACCACGACGCTTGTGCCAGGCTATGTGCACCCTGAGGCCACGTGAAGTGTCGAACGCCCGCTGGCAGGAGGTCACGGGGCAGACCCAGGTGCCACGGGTCGACTGACTGAGATGAGTGGCTGATGCACCACCTGTGCCCCCTACTGTGCCAACCTGCTGTGCTTTAGCCACCCGGCGCTCCGCTCGTTGTTCTGAGCGTCGCTCCTCCACCCTCCGTTGTTGTTGGAGGGCGACTGCCTCCAACTGCCCAGTAGCGTCCTTCACGAGCCTCCTCCACAGAGGCCGATCTTGACACCGCTGGTACCAGTCATCGGCAAGTCCACTCAGCTCCACGTCCTCCTGTACCACATCACTCCATCTCTTCTCTAGCCCGTGCCGCGCCCGCTTAGCCCCCTCAATCCGGCCAAACAAAAGCTGTTTCGGCATGCGGTGGCTGGGCATGCGGGCTACATGACCCAGCCATCGCAGCCTTGCCTGCCGGAGGAGCTCACCGATGGGACCCTGCCCAGATCTTTCAAGGATTTGTGAGCTCCTCAACAATCCAGTCTGGTTAAACCCAGGATGGATCGTAGGCAGGCCAGCCTAAATGTTTCTAACCGGCGAAGATGTTCCATTAGGGGGGTCCACGTTTCGCAAGCGTAGAGAAGGGAGGGAATGACCGTGGCCGAGAAGACCTGAAGCTTAGTGCGGAGCGACAGACCAGGTAGCTTCCACACAGCGTTACACAACCGATGAAAAGATATTGCCGCTCGACTGATTCGGAGTGAGACCTCTGCTGTTAAACTGGAGCCAGTCATAAGCACACTGCCCAGGTATGGGAAACTCTCCACTCTCTCCACAACTGCCCCATCACCGATTGGGAGTTGTGGGGGTGGAGTGTCCGATGGTACAAAATACCCAGGCAGGTGCTTAGTTTTGGTGGGGCTGATGGTAAGGCCCCACCTCTTAGTGGCACGCTCCAGTCTCAGCAGCAGCGTCTCCAACTCCTCCTCTGAGTGAGCAGCTATTACCAAGTCATCAGCATACATAACGTGGTTGAGCAATAGGGAGCCATCCCTTGACCGCACCCGGGCATCGATTAGCCTCCCATTATATCTGTACCATATGGAGATTCCCCCGGTACAGCTATTGAAGGCTTCACGAACTACATGGTCAAAATAGATGTTAAATAATGTGGGAGCCAGAGGACATCCCTGTCGCACCCCAAGGTGTACAGGGAATGGCTCTGACTCCCGGCCACGTAGTTTTACCCGGGCCCGCTCACCATCATGAAGGTCCTTAATGATCGTGAGCAGAGGGTCAGGTACTCCAAAAGCACGAAGAACGACCCAGAGCCCAGGCCTACTGATGGTATCATAGGCCTTGACCAGGTCAATAAAGCAGAGATGTAGGTCTTGTTGGAATTCCCTACACCTCTGCTGTAGCAGACGGACAGAAAATATGGCATCTGTGCAGGACCGCCCTTTCCTGAAACCGCATTGGGGCTCCGCAAGCCTCTCCTCAGCGTGCCTGGCAAGGCGATGCTGAATAATCCTTGCCAGGACCTTTCCCAGCACACTGAGGAGTGAGATGCCCCTGTAGTTGTTACAGTCTGTGCGGTCCCCCTTCTTAAAAAGGGGGACCACCAGGGCATCCTTCCAATCCTGCGGAACCCGTCCAGTGGTCCAGACTGTTGTTATGATGTCATATAGGGCAGTCTGTGCACAAACGCCACCCTCCCTCAGCATTTCGCTTGGGAGATCATCTCTGCCCGCTGCCTTTCCTGGTCTCAGACTCCGGATCGCCTTCAATACTTCTTCAGCAGATGGCACCTCAGCCAGCCACTCACAGGGGGTGACTTCA
The DNA here is from genome assembly GCF_048934315.1 of Petromyzon marinus. NCBI lineage: Eukaryota > Metazoa > Chordata > Hyperoartia > Petromyzontiformes > Petromyzontidae > Petromyzon > Petromyzon marinus. Next base: position 168,576 of record NW_027423064.1, on the reverse strand, counting down.
TCCAATATTTGAGGCACCGCAGCCTCAGCAGGGTCATCCTCACTTTGTGCCACGATGTTTTCCTGGCTGAGGGATTTTCCCTCCCCCAGGACCTCACAGAAATGCTCAGCAAATCGGCGAACCTGTTCCTGGGGGTCGGAAATTGGATCACCGTTTTTTCCCCTAATGATGGTAATAGGTGTGGCGCTGCAGGTTACTTTTTTGATGGAGTTAAATAGAGATTTGTGATCACGGGCCACTGAGGCAGACTCCATCTCCTCAGCAACCCGCGACCACCACCCATCCTTGCAGCGCCTCACGGCTCTCCGAACCTCCGAGCGAAGGCTGCGGTAAGCCTCCTCATTCTCTGACGTGGGATTCTGTAGCCGATGACAGTGGGCCTGTCGCTTTTTCTCAACCATCCTGAACAACTCCTCTGTCATCCAGGGTGTCTGGGGAGGTCTGGACCGCGTACCCAAAGCAGCCATTGCAGCTGCATGAGTCACAGTCCTAAACCTCGCCCATTTACCCTCGACATCAGGAGGAGTCGGGGACGATGCCAATCCCAGCCGCAAGCGATGATGAAATTCTCGCTTGCAACTTTCATCAGATAACTGAGACCAGGCCACTTTAGGTTGGAATGGGGTCCTGGGTGTACACCCACCACCGGAGTGGAAGAATGGCAGGCGCATCTTACAGATGACAAGTCGATGGTCAGAGGGCAGATCAGCTCCACGGTAGGTCCTGGTGTCAAGGACATGGGCTCGCATTCGCTGGTCCGTCACTATGTAGTCCAGCAGATGTTCTTGCTTGGACCCGGCATGCATCCATGATGTTGTGTGGATGTGCCGATGCCGGAACAGCGTGTTGGTAATTACAAGCCCATGGGCTGCACAAAAATCTAGCAGCCTCCTACCGTTGTTATTGAGCTGATCTGGCCCATGCCCTCCAATCACTCCAGACCAGGTGCCAGTATCATGACCAACTCGGGCATTGAAGTCACCCAACATGATGACTCTATCCCGAGGGGCCACTTTAGCCAGCACCTGTGACAGGAGTTCATAGAAGGCATCTGACTCATCGGCTTTGCCTGCATCCCTCCACGGATGTTCATCTTCGGTGGGGGCATAAGTAACCACGACCACCATTCCTCGCCTCCGGTTGATGGGAAGGCGAGCCCAATGTAGCCTGGGGCTTACAGCTTCCCACACCTCACTGCCACGCTCCCACGCCCCCTTCATTCTTTTGTTCAAAAGAAGACCCACACCCTGTTGTTTGGCAGTCTGCTGCCCCGAGTAGAGGACTGTCCACCCCTCATGGTGGCAGGAGCCAGAGCCGGTCCACCGGACCTCCTGAATGCCGCATAGATCCAGGCGGTACCGGTCCAGCTCCCGACAGAGGAGTGGCAGCCTCTCCTCTGCAGTGAGCGTTCGAACATTCCACGTGGCCACCCGTAGTGGCTTTTCGTTGTTTCTGGAGTAGCCCCGAGGGTAGGTATTCAATCTCCTGGCTCCGCCAATTGGGGTTTGGCCAGGAGACGTCATAGACGCCTGGCCCCCGGGGCCTCCGGCACAAGCTTAGTTGTTACATATTTCAGTTTAATTCGTGGTTTCGTGGTAATTAATTGAAGGTGGAGGGGTTACCAGCCCCTCGCACCCGTCCAGAGCCCCCGTTTAGCCCCTGTGGTGGACACATATGCCATGAGGGGAGGAGCCAATCAAAATTGGATCTCCCCCCACAGCGCTGTCCACGACAGAGTTGCCCGTCCGGCACCGCGAGGAGGTAGGGGGTTGTTTTGACACACACACAGTCACACACACACAGTCACACAGAGACACACACACACACAGTCACACACACAGTCACACACACAGTCACACACACAGTCACACACACAGTCACACAGAGACACACACACACAGAGACACACACAGAGACACACACAGTCACACACACAGTCACACACACAGTCACAGTCACACACAGACACACATACACAGACACACACACAGTCACACACACACAGTCACACACACACAGTCACACACACAGTCACACAGTCACACACACAGTCAGTCACACACAGTCAGTCACACACACACAGTCACACACACCACACACACACACACAGTCACACAGTCACAGTCACACACACAGACACACACACATACACAGACACACACGAACAAAGATAAAGATCCCCCGCATAGCCTTAACAGACTGTAGGGTCAAGTGCTGTTAGCAAGCACCTATGAAGGCCGGAACGGTACACGAGGGGGTGGGTGGCCAGCACCACGCCCGACCGCCTTTGTCTCCCCAGTGGTGATGTTTTTATTCACCGCACCAGGTACTCATTTTAGGCTGAGTCGACCTAGGGGAGGCCCAGGACCGGTTTAAATAATCGTCACTGGTGTTGGCCGTGAGCGGGAATCGAACTCAGATCGCCAGGTTCATAGCACAGCGTAGCGCTAACCGCTACACTATCACTCCCCACTAGACACACACACAGACAGTGACACACACACACAAAGAGACACACACACAGACACACACACTGACACACACACAGTCACACACACAGTCACACACACAGTGACACACACAGTGACACACACAGTGACACACACAGACACACACAGACACACACACAGTCACACACACACACAGACACACACACAGTCACACACACACACAAACACACACACACACACAGACACACACACACAGACACACACACAGTCACACACAGTCACACACAGACACACACACAGACACACACACAGTCACACACAGACACACAGTCACACACACACACAGTCACACACACACACACACAGAAACACACACAGTCACACACACACAGAAACACACACAGTCACACACAGTCACACACACACAGTCACACACACAGTCACACACACAGACACACACAGTCACACACACACACACACAGTCACACACAGACACACACACAGACACACAGTCACACACACAGTCACACACAGTCACACACACAGTCACACACACAGTCACACACACAGTCACACACACAGTCACACACACACAGACAAACACAGTCACACACACAGTCACACACACAGTCACACACAGTCACACACACAGTCACACACAGTCACACACACAGTCACACACACAGTCACACACACACACACAGAGACGGAGTCACACACACAGTCACACACACACACACAGAGACGGAGAGACTGGTCGGTGGCGGGTGGGTGGATTGGTGGGTGCGTGGGTAGGTAGGTAGGGTAGGGTGCGTGGGTAGGGTGAACAGGTGAGTGTGTGAGCGGGTAGGGTGAATAGTGAGTGAGTGAGTGTGTGAGCGGGTAGGGTGAGTGGTGAGTGAGTGAGTGGGTAGGGTGAGTGGTGAGTGAGTGGGTGGGTGGGTGAGTGTGTGAGTGAGTGGGTGAGTGAGTGGTGAGTGAGTGGTGAGTGAGTGAGTGGTGAGTGAGTGAGTGGTGAGTGAGTGGTGAGTGAGTGGTGAGTAGGTGAGTGAGTGGTGAGTGTGCAAGGTGTAGACTCACCAGGGGTAGCGGTGAGTGTGAGTGAGTGGTGAGTTTGAGTGGTGAGTGAGTGAGTGACTGAGCGAGTGAGTGAGTGGTGGGTGAGTAGGTGAGTGAGTGGTGAGTGTAAGTGGTGAGTAGGTGAGTGTGAGTGGTGAGTGGTGCGTGAGTGAATGGTGAGTGTGAGTGGTGAGTAAGTGGTGAGTGAGTGTGAGTGGTGAGTGTTTAAGGTGTAGACTCACCAGGGGTAGCGGTGTAAGTGGTGAGTGGTGAGAGTGAGTGGTGAGTGGTGAGTAGATGAGTGAGTGGTGAGTGTAAGTGGTGAGTAAGTGGTGAGTAAGTGGTGAGTAAGTGGTGAGTGTGGGTGCTGTAGACTCACCAGGGGTAGTGGTGAGTGTGAGTGGTGAGTAGGTGAGTAAGTGGTGAGTGGTGAGTGTGAGTGTAAGTGGTGAGTAAGTGGTGAGTGGTGAGTGTTTAAGGTGTAGACTCACCAGGGGTAGTGGTGAGTGTGATTGTAAGTGGTGAGTGAGTGGTGAGTGTAAGTGGTGAGTGAGTGGTGAGTGAGTGAGTGGTGAGTAAGTGGTGAGTAAGTGGTGAGTAAGTGGTGAGTGTGGGTGCTGTAGACTCACCAGGGGTAGTGGTGAGTGTGAGTGTGAGTGGTGAGTGTAAGTGGTGAGTGGTGAGTGTGAGTGTAAGTGGTGAGTAAGTGGTGAGTGTGGATGCTGTAGACTCACCAGGGGTAGCGGTGAGTGTGAGTGGTGAGTGTGAGTGGTGAGTAAGTGGTGAGTGAGTGGTGAGTGTGAGTGTAAGTGGTGAGTAAGTGGTGAGTAAGTGGTGAGTGTGAGTGGTGAGTGTGAGTGGTGTACACTCACCAGGGGTAGTGGTGAGTGTGAGTGGTGAGTGTAAGTGGTGAGTAAGTGGTGAGTAAGTGGTGAGTGTAAGTGGTGAGTGAGTGGTGAGTGAGTGAGTGGTGAGTGAGTGAGTGAGTGGTGAGTAAGTGGTGAGTAAGTGGTGAGTAAGTGGTGAGTGTGAGTGCTGTAGACTCACCAGGGGTAGTGGTGAGTGTGAGTGGTGAGTGTAAGTGGTGAGTAAGTGGTGAGAAAGTGGTGAGTGCAAGTGGTGAGTGAGTGGTGAGTGAGTGAGTAGGTGGTGAGTAAGTGGTGAGTGTGGGTGCTGTAGACTCACCAGGGATAGTGGTGAGTGGTGAGTGTAAGTGGTGAGTAAGTGGTGAGTAAGTGGTGAGTGTAAGTGGTGAGTGAGTGGTGAGTGAGTGAGTGGTGAGTAAGTGGTGAGTGGTGAGTGAGTGGTGAGTAAGTGGTGAGTGTGAGTGCTGTAGACTCACCAGGGGTAGTGGTGAGTGGTGAGTAGGTGAGTGGTGAGTGGTGAGTAAGTGGTGAGTAGGTGGTGAGTAAGTGGTGAGTAAGTGGTGAGTAAGTGGTGAGTGTGAGTGGTGTAGACTCACCAGGGGTAGTGGTGAGTGGTGAGTGAGTGGTGAGTGAGTGAGTGGTGAGTAAGTGGTGAGTGAGTGGTGAGTGAGTGAGTGGTGAGTAAGTGGTGAGTGTGGGTGGTGTAGACTCACCAGGGGTAGTGGTGAGTGTGAGTGGTGTAGACTCACCAGGGGTAGTGGTGTGAGTGGTGAGTGTGAGTGGTAAGTGGTGAGTGGTGAGTGTGAGTGTAAGTGGTGAGTAAGTGGTGAGTGGTGTAGACTCACCAGGGGTAGTGGTGAGTGGTGAGTAAGTGGTGAGTAGGTGGTGAGTGGTGAGTGTGAGTGGTGTAGACTCACCAGGGGTAGTGGTGGCCAGGCCACGATAGGAACTCCGGACAGAGCCAGCTGAGCGTCGTCCGTCTCATGCTCCTCCAGCACCGCCTACACCACAACAACAACAACAACCACAACAACATCAACAACAACCACCACAACAACAACAACAACAACATCAACCACAACAACAACAACAACCACAACAACAACAACCACCACAACAACAACCACAACAACAACCACAACAACAACATCAACCACCACCACAACAACAACAACAACAACCACAACAACAACAACCACCACAACAACATCATCAACAACCACCACAACAACAACCACAACAACAACCACCACAACAACAACAACCACCACAACAACAACCACGTCAACAACAACAACAATAACAACAACAACCACCACAATATCATCAACAACAACCACCACAACAACAACCACAACAACAACCACAACAACAACCACAACAACAACAACCACCACAACAACAACAACCACAACAACAACAACCACCACAACAACAACATCATCAACAACAACCACCACAACAACAACCACAACAACAACAACCACAACAACCACCACAACAACAACCACGTCAACAACAACAATAACAACAACCACCACAACATCATCAACAACAACCACCACAACAACAACAACCACAACAACAACCACAACAACAACAACCACAACAACAACCACCACAACAACAACAACATCATCAACAACAACCACCACAACAACAACCGCAACAACAACCACCACAACAACAACCACCACAACA